>NC_054545.1:42219666-42481638 GCF_017654505.1 Polyodon spathula
AAAGAGCGAAAAGAGGACCACGTGGGACAAGGACCAACTGAATCACTTTTTGAGCCTTATCCATCGACAGAGCTATGAGCTTAATCGTTGTGTAAGAACATATTTAACTATGATATCAACTGTAGTAAAAGGGGTTCAAAGCAATGGAAGGGTTCAGTTTCAAGGACCACAGCTAATCCGTGCCCCAGATTGGTATTGATTGGTAATAGACAAGTGTTCACATCTTGAGTTTACTGTGGTTGGATACTAAACATTGTACTATGTCTTTGGTTTTCTCATTCCAAATGTCATGTCCTGACAGCTTTGTTCTATGCTGTCTAATTTGACTTTCTGGAAGAAGACGTCAAAGCCTTCTATGAAAATAGCTAAAAGTCAGCTATAGGGAAAAACAACATTTAATGATCATAAGTAAATAAAATAGTGTGACCCACAAAGTATAGGCCTACTTAGCAGAACAAAAAGCACATCACTATGCCCAGCACTGAATGAGAATGTAATTATATCTTTCAGATTTCCTTTTTGCAGATGACAAGGGAGGGCTGCGCCGGATGCAAAGAACTGAAGCAGTATTTCAAGAATTTGAAATATTTTTTGAGAAGCCAGGTATGGAGAACTTGTTTTATTTTTTCCCTTTATATTGTATTGCGACAATAAACTTATCAATAGACATTTGTGTGATGGATTGTGATGCTCATTTAGATCAGCATTGGTAGGACGCTTCTTAATCACAAAGAAGTGATAGTTCGTTTCAATGCAAGCATACC
Organism: Polyodon spathula; assembly: GCF_017654505.1. NCBI lineage: Eukaryota > Metazoa > Chordata > Actinopteri > Acipenseriformes > Polyodontidae > Polyodon > Polyodon spathula. The sequence goes on from NC_054545.1 coordinate 42,220,431, forward strand.
TCAAGCTTACCCAGGTGAGACAAGCCGTTGGATTTCTTAATATTGTCTGTCAGATAAATGTCTATAGCAAACTAAACAATAATGAAACAATTTACACTAAGTAAAACAATTAATTATTTTCTTCTTATAACATAACATTTTACCTATTAAAAAAATGGCTATAGCTATGGCCAAAGATTTTACATCACCCTACAGAATGAAACCTGCTCAATAATGTTACCTTAACATATTGAATTACATACCTGTTCTTAGTTTTCCATATACTTAACAAAAAACTGACAACACTTTTAAAATGTGACATGTCTAAATCTGGTAGACGATTGCGATATCATTTTGTAGTTTCATTGATTACATGATGTTAAATAAAATACCAAAAATGATGTTCATATAGTTTAATTCCTATAATTGTAGGTGTAACCAGGCTGTAAATTTAAAATACAATAAAATAATAAAACATCCTCTAAATCTAACCAAGATTATACACTTTACAATAATGTGAATCAATTCAATTTTTTTTTTTTTTTTTCCCCAGAAATACTCAACCCTTGCCTGGGAGATAATAAGAAAAAAAGTCAAGGATAATTTGATAAGAATGGATTTGCTGGCTTCTCATGTAAAGAATCCACCTGCTATATGATTTCTGTTTTTGAAATCACATTTCTTTTACAGTGCTGTTGCACTTTTGAAACATTTCAACATTCATTTTGGACCACCAACCAGGCCATTGTTGCTTTAAAATCCAACTCTTTTTTTATATGAACAAAATAATGATTTTGTTTACATGCATTTATTTATTAACAATTGATTTCACTCTTTACCTAGTTTATTTGTATGTACAGTATAATTATTATGCACTGTCACAGGAACCTACTGTACAGTGTAATGTCACATTATCACTGTATACTGTCTTTATTATGTTTTTTTTTTTATTGCTTTTTGTAAATATATGTTTATATTGTTATTTTGATATACTGGTATTCATTATATTTATATATTTATATATTTATATATTTAATGTGTTGTCTTAAATCCCATGGCATATTGTGGATTATATATTTACACTCTTGAAATAAAATGGAATGTGTGTTTTGAAAAACAATGACTTGATTTGTTTAAGAAAAGATGTTTTCAAAAATACTTGGTAAACACATTACTTATCTGACATAATTGCAATAATTCACGCCGGGAATTCCACAGAATATGACATGTCCTGCTTCCTAGTGTGCAGGATCTTACTGTGAAAATCTGAGCTACTTGAGAGTTAATGCTGCCCTAAGATGAGTGTTGAACAAACAAGAACAACCAGCGGGGGATCTTTAGTGGAATGACTAGACCCAGAATTTAAAGGAACCACAGATTAAACAGTATTGTGAATGGCTTTTCTGTTCTGTTTGTCTGCTTCAGGGTCGTGAATTCCATTAGTCTCTAGAGATCTACACAATTGGCCTTGAATATTGGGCCTTATCACTCTAGATTTCCCAGACATCCCTAACACTCTTCAATCCTCAAAACAGCTGTGTGATATTATTATCAATAATTAGGTTTCTGCAGGGACAAATCAACTGAAAGGGATATTATACTAAAGAAGGTAATGACGTAATTAGAAAACACTATACCAGTAGAGGTAAATAAGATCCTTTTTTTTTTTTTTTTTTAGTTTTAATTCATTTTCAAATAGCACAAAAACAACAACATAACATGTGCATCAAAATACACGTTTAATAATCCTGTGGCCAAACTGTTTCAGTAAATAAACACTACAGGAGTGAAACGTTTATTTCAATAGTACAAGCATTTGTATATATGTGATTCAATACATTTAAAGCAAAGTTAAACACTATAGCTATGTTCAAATTGACTTGAATATTTAATTGCAATAAGAATGACTGGAAATTACAAGGGGACCGGCAAAAGTCTAAACCTGTTTTCATTATATATACAATCCAACAACAATATGTATATGGTGTAGATATTTTTTCTGACAGAGTGGATACAACGGAAAGGTTTGAACTTTCACTGCTATGCGGAAGACACCCAGCTGTATTTGTCTTTAAAACCCGGTGATAATTCTGTCGGGTGTTATTTGTTGCTTGCCTTGCTGATATCAAGTGCTGGATGTCTCAAAACTTTCTAATGTTGAATTCAGATAAAACAAAGGTTATGTTTGTAGGCTCCCACAACCAACTAATAAAAATGTAAGAAGGCATGAGTTTGACCCTAGCAGTCTTTTATCAAATCCTAAAAATTTGGGGGTTCTCTCTGATACTGCTTTATCATTTGAGTCTTCTATTAAGGAACTTTCTAACGTATCCTTCTATCACTTAAGAAACTGAGACCCATTATCTCCTATGCACTCCTCTCTGGCATCCCAGAACGTGCTGTGCCCCCACCCCCCAGCTTGTTCAGAATACTGCTGTTAGAATTTTGACAAAAAAACAAAAAAATGAGCATATAGAATTGATTTTAAAATCTTATTATTGACATATCTCCCAAATTGCTCTTAGATCACATGAAGCGGGGCTGCTCGTTGTTCCCAGGGTCAATAAAATCAATAGGGGAAGGAGGGCTTTTTCTGTTAGAGCCCATAAACTATGGAATGCTCTACCTCCATGTGTTAAGGAAGCTTGGTCTGTGGGTATTTTGAAGTCTAAACTTAAAACATATTTTTATCTTAGTGGTTTTAATGCAACACAATTGCTAGCTTTAAAAGCTGTTATTATTATTACGTTTAATATGAGGGAGATGCAGTTTTTATTACAGCGCGCATGTCACAACGTTACTGTACTTAGTCTTATAAGGGCAGTCAAGGCGCTGCAAACAGTGTGTGCCGCAGATAGCAAGGTTCGATTTTCTTTATTCTGACCAATCAAGTACGTTTAGAATATGGTAGCATTTACAGCAGACATAACAACGATATATGCAATTCTAAATTGATTTGAGAAAAAAAGATACAGAAAATCCCAATACATATAAAAAGGAAAACGCATCCGCACTGTATCGGAATTCCCTTTCGCTTTCAAATCCATTGCGTCATCCATTCAGCAGATTGCGTCTTCGAACGGAATCCGAAAGAGAAATCAAGCGCGTTCATCACAGAGCCGATGCACTTTCGAACAGACCTGTAACCCCCCGATGTCTTTGTACTCGGTTTTTTTGTTTTTGTTTTTTGTTTTTGTTTTTGTTTTTGTTTTACTATTTGTATTATTTGTTTTTATAATTCTCCAACAGGTGTTCATAAATATGATGACATAGATAGCTGAATATTCAAAGATACCCCCATGCAATTATATGCGTGCCTGCGTGTGTGTGTGTGTGTCTGTCTGTCTGTCTGAGAGAGACAATAAACCAGAAGTCACATGACACAAATGGTCCTCTTCTCTAAGCAGACACGATCGTGATTCAATATGAGTTAAGCAGAGTGAATGTCGTTAGGCAATCCAATGTTCCCGTTTGATACCTTCGCCTTCAATACAACTGTGTCGCTCTGGATGGAGACTGCTTGTCATGGAATTCACTCTTGTTAAATATTTTAACCAAAAGCCGAAATTAACCTGTTGAAAGCAGCACTGGGAAAATAAAAAAAAAGTTTTTTAAAATATTTTCAGACCGAATAAAAGCTCAGCTATAGGTACGGAGTACAACAGATAACTTTATTATTATTATTATTATTATTATTATTATTATTATTATTATTATTATTATTATTAATGGTAAAATGTCTGTAATTATAAAGATATTAGCTATAGGGCCTGCGGTATACTGAAATTTAAAGAGAACTATCCATAATTCTTATGTAATATTACAAATATGGTAGTTCAAATTTGCTTTTTATTTTGTGTTTGTTTTACAATTGGAACACAGGAAAACAGGCAACGACAGAAGTTTGTACCATTGCAAATTTGAGCAGGCTTGTTCTATGCTTTTGTATTGTCTTTACGATAAGTTGAATAATGGGTTTAATACAAACCCGAATCGAGGTTTACAGAAAACAGGGTCCTCTTAGCATTAGAACCACAGTAGTAGGTATAACATGCTACCGCCGAGTTAGAGAACGGCACAGTTAGCAGCTGGGGAAATTCCGCATGTATTTTTTGCTTTTCAAACGTCTGAGTACGAGCACAGATAAATTCACAGGAACGGGCAGCATGGCAGGACAAATTGCAGAAGACTTCACAGAGAGAAGGTAAGCTTTTTTGCTGCTGCATTTACTGTTTTTTGGGGATTGTTTTGTATAAGCATCGTTTATTTGTTATACAGTGTTGGTTTTATACAGCTCATTCTCATACTGTACCCTGTCGGTTGTTTTTCGCAGTAGTGGACTGTGTCATATTGAAAATGGATCTGAAGAGTTTATTGAGATTCTGCTTTGTACTACTGTTCTGCGGCCAGAACTTTTCTCTGGGATGCCGCTGGATTCGGTACCGGTATAAAGTTGTGAGCCGGGAGAACCTCCAACTTCTAACAACTATGGTAATGTCAGCTTGCACGGGTGGACGTTTTTTTCATATATCCTATTATATAGTATACTGCCTTTAGTTCAATAATTTGTTTTGCAGTATGAAGGTTTATGCTGACCAATTTTGATACATATAGCGCTGTCGTTTAATTAAGAACATACAAGCCAATTCCTCCCCCCGCTCCCCCAAATAAAACGTCGAATTGCTTGCTATGCTTAATAACTTCAATCCATGCTTTCTTGACTTGTAAACTGCTTTTAATTTTAACATATGCTTGTATTTGTTTGTTAATTTAATTTCGGTTATTTTACTAGTCCCGTGTGTTTGTATGAGTATGCACATATAACGAATAGCACATTAAGCCAGGTTTTGTCTTCTTATTTTAAGGGTGGAGAGTTTGTGATTGAGAACGTGAACACCAGCTTCCCAAACAAAGTGTACTCAAACGCCAGACATTCACAGGTAAGAAGCCCCTTTACAAATGTTTTGCAAAATAAAATAATATGCGTTTGAATTCATTAAATCATACTGGCAATTTGTAAATCAGCCTGTTTAACAGGTTACTGTATTTGGAAACAGTATTATTATCTTGTGTAATAATGGCCATCTGCCCATTATGATTTATTAAAACACTGAAGCCATGCCTTGTATTATCTCAGTAATGAAACAAGGTGCACTGATCGGGAAGCCAGCTTTAATCTAGCAGATTATTAAATATGTATTTCTTTGTGTGTGCTTTACAGATGGGAGACTATATTTCTATTCTATACGAAGTCATTCGTCAAATCAGGAAGCTCTACAGCAAAGATATGGACAGTGTGACCTGGGACAGTGTGAAACTGGATAGGTTTCAATCCAACCTCCACCGAGTGATTTCTGAGCTTGACCAATGTGTGAGTATAGCCGTTAAAATTTGGTCACACGATAGGTACCAGGTGCTCGTTTCTATATACACATACGCTGTAGTGTCATACGACGTCGGGAACAGAATATAAGATAAGAGTAGAGTTTCTGGATAATGTTGCTCACACGATTCGATCGTATCACCTGTCGTATTTTACCGACGCCAGTTTACCTGGCGTATAAATACGACGGGTGGATCTGTCATGTTCTGCGTTGAATTTTGAGAAACATGGCTCCTCTAATGCATGCTGTGTATTTAAGAGACAATTGCAGCGACAGAGAATCGCACTCAATCTAAAATTAAGCACTTAAGAGCGATATCTGCTCCTATACAACGGTATTGGCTCTATGCTTCATAGCCAGAGGTCCAAGGTTCGAGTCTGACCTCTGCGTCTGGGAACCCAGGTTCGTCTCACACAAGCTCCAAACTTTGATCACATATATTTCTTTGCCTTTCTGTAGAAGCAAGAGATGACCTATTCTGACAGCACGAGATCTCATAGGACGGAGAACAGGAATCTGAAGCGTCACTTTAAGAAACTGGAACATTATCTGAAAACAAAGGTATGGCTTTTCGTATTGTTATGTTTGTGAGAGACTTGCTTTATGAACTGCTGCCCCCCGAAACCATATTGAGGTCCAGCAGAGGCCTTATGAAATTAATGTGTATTGAATGTTTGAACTAAAAAGATGAATAGTGTAGTTACTATTTTTCTTTATTATTATTATTATTATTATTATTATTATTATTATATTATTATTATTATTATTATTATTATTATTATTATTATTATTATTTTACCCTAATGTCGCCCTTAGAGATTACAGCGGGAATGCCTGGGAGGTTGTCAGAACCGAAGTGTGGAAACATTTACAAAGACTCGATCTGCTGGCGAGCGCCATGAGGACGAAAATGAAGGCTTGACACATCGAAAAGAACCCCCCCTTACAATATTTATTCATTTAACTGTGCCACAGATCAACAGTTTTGTAGGACATTTTTCAATGAGAAATTATTCACTAATGCTGTTTTTTTTTAAGTAACAATCATTCCATGTAGCTTATAGCTGTGGGATGCAATGTTCCAGTTGCCTTAACTTATGTGGAGTTGTCAAACTGTATTTAATGGGATCAACAAAACTTGAACATACAAACGCAGCTTTATTTATTTGTTTATTTATTTATATATGTATGTTTAAATATATGTTTGCCTATTTATTTATTTATTTATTTAGCGAATCTATTAATTCATGTTTTTATTTATTCCTGGATGATGTAAATGCATTGAGAATCATGCATTTGTCTTACCAGCTATTTATGTGACCATGAAGTTTTTAAATTGAAATAAAATGTTTTTCTTAAAAAAAAAAAAAAAAAATTCAGTAGTCTTATTTGGGAAAGATTAAGCACCAAGGACTATTCTCGCTGTGTTTACACGTCGTTTAGGCGCTGGCAGAAGGGATTCCGAGGGTGCGTTCCTTCCAGGGCGTAAATCAAGTGAAAATAGGGATCTAGAGCGATTATTTTTATTTGCTACTGGATTTGCTCAACTCCAGTCTCCTGTGATTTTTGCTAGTACATCGCTGCTGCCTCAAGAGAGCACCTCGCTGGCTGAAATAGAACCAGCTTCAGCAAGGACATATTTCATTTGCTTTGTGTTACAGTGCAATGAGCGTGTATATGATAACAACAGTATATCGATGCTTTGTTTTAACTGTTTTCTATATTGTTGTTTGTGATTTGCAGTACTAAATTACAGTAATTCTAACTGCCTATGTATATTGCAACTAAGGCATACGCAGTTAGACAGTTAAATTCGGGAGCGAACTCTAGGACCGCGATATATCTGAATCCGTAGAATAGCGCTGTGCGTTATAACGAGGGGTGGGTGTACTTGACGAAAATGTGACAAAATTGACAAATGTGACATTTCGAAATCTAACATGAAATACTGTACTGGCTTATGGCAGACTTTTGCGATATCATTTTGTAGTTTTTTTGATTGTATGTTTAAAATATGTCGATTAGGTTGGTTCTTTTTAATTCCTATATCCAAATCCTAAAATTCTAGGTGATCAAAACTTTTGTCCAGCTTAGACCAAACTAAGAACATCTGTGTTCTTATTAGTATTTTATTATCAACTAGTTCATCGGGAATCTAGTTAAGAAAGATTCAGTTGACATAAATATATTATTATTATTATTATTATTATTATTATTATTATTATTATTATTATTATTATTATTATTATTATTATTATTATTATTATTATTATTATTGTTTCCTTTAACTTAAATTAAAATTATATTTTTTATATATTGCAAGATATGTCATTATTGTATAACTGGAAGTGTTATAGATCGAGTTTTTGTAAATGTTTCCAAATATGTTTCTGATTCTCTCCTATTCACGAGCACTTCATTTCTGAAAAAAGAAGACAAGAAACTACAAAATAACATTGCAAAAGTCCACTGGAATATAGTAGTACAGTGTAAAAAGGAGTAAGTTTGGCAGGGATGGGGTTAATTCTGTCCTGCCAACAATCACAGGTGTGGCCATTCCCCAATTAGACATTTGAGTTAAAGAAAACTGCTATAATGATACACCTGCTTTCCATCCATGTTACTAAGCAAGCGATTTCAGGCACACCTTGCAGTTGACACGGTTTAGATTCCATGTGCATACCATTCCCCTCATTAGTGCTACCTTTCTATATCATTTGAAGACATTGCAATGCAGTAAACATATTCAGCAGATGCGATTAAAGCCAACACCTAATTTTAATGCATGTGTGACCTTCTAATGCATCTTCCACAGCCTCGGAAAAATAAAGCAACCCATACAAGACATTCATGAGCAGCAAGCAGCTACTCAGATCAATCTCCATATTATACCATTAATAAAAACGCCAAGGAAAGATTTAAGCATCATGACTCAAACAATATATACTTTTTACATTTTATTTGAATACATAGTGATAAATAACATACAACATGCTTAGACAATTACAACCATTAAATAAAAAACATATAAATACACAAATAAATCTTTATAAATAGATAAATTAAGGAATCGACACCTACATAATAATACTTGTTCAGAAATGGTGCTGTAGCTTCAATACATCATATATTTGAACAATAAATAAATATGAAAACGTAAACAGTAAATACAATTAATTTAAATACCAAAGTTAAATAAATAATTCAATAAATAAATACTTTGTTATATATGTTTACAGAAATATCCAGAATGGATAACACTTTATAAGTTTCTCCCAAAAGAAAAGGAAATATTAAACATTGGAATTATCCATCATGTGTGTTCTAATATGAGCAGTGAATCGATCCATCCTTTGCAAATTGTCTTGAACTTGTATTCTGATAACCTCCCAGGCCTGAGCAGAGTAATTCTAGAACCAAAAGAAAGAGTTATTTCAGTTTAGCCAACAAATTGGGACCAATATCCTTATTTTTTCAGTAGTTATTATGAAGTGATGGACTCCATCTCCCAGAAGCCTTTCGAACTGCCTTTTTTGCAAGGCTCTCCCATGATTGCAACATGGAAATCACAGTAACAAGCCTTACAAACGTGTTAAAAACACCAAAGACAAAGAATACTGGGAATCCTTAGAAAATAATGTGTACAATTTCCAAAAAAAATTAAAAAAGGGAAAGATATTTTATCCTGTAATATTCTAGAGCTACATTGGTAATAGCCACATAAATTATATTTACCTTGTTTTCCAAAAAATGTTCTAACTTCTTAAAATATGACTCCAATGTCTTGGTTTCAGTAGATCGTCTGTTGTCGGAGTACTTCATCTCCTGCATCTGTGTAAAAAATAAAATGAAAAATCAATCAATCAATATACTGGTATGTAAAGGCTTTACCACAGTCTCGTTCTTCTGAAAAGGTTCAATATGCCTCACACGTGCAGTTTTGAAAGAAGCACATGATAAAGCAAACATGTATTTTCATTTACATTTTTTTCAGGTACATACTACAGTAGGTTAAGGCAAACTTCCAGATTGCACGCATTAGCCATGTGTTTTTGGTTTAAACATGTAACTGACTGCAGAACGGGTCAGTCATTAGGCGAAGCAGCTGATTGGTTAAGAAAGAAGGCATTGGAGGGGTGGACTCATTGTAACTCTCTGTAGGATAAATGAACTAGAATGTTCAGGACTACATGAATGTAAGGCAGAGAAAACAAGCTTTCATTAAATTAACATTGTCATTTTTTAAAAATTAAAATACACTGTTGCTCTGAATTCCTTTAAAAACTGCACATACAATAACTACATAGTGAATGAATGTGCACAGCAGGTAAGATTTATTGAATTCTTTGATTAAAGGTAAAGGATTGATTAATAATGAATAACATACACAAGACTTCAGTTCTTTAGCCTGTCGGTAGAGGTTGTTTCTAAAGGTATCCAGTGCAGTCCTGTTCCATGTTGGCACCGAGTCTTTATTTAAATTGAAAATCTTGCTGATGTTAAGAAATGCTTCATGAAGCTCAAACACATTGTCTCCCAGCTGTAAACAAAGACATGAACGAATCAGTTACAACATTTTATAAAACTTAAACTCTTGAAGTTCAGTTCAATAATAAGACAGGTTTTTAAAGGAAAATGTGAAAAGGAAAACATAAAAATACAAAACTACAAAATAGAAAGCGAATAAATTATAAAAATGGTGCCTGGCATGAGTGAAACATTTTTTGGAGGGGTGCTACTTAACTACAGGTGTGAATGCAGTATAACTATATTACAGAAAATGCATTTATTATAAATGGAACTCCTTTAGTTAGAATGTGGCCTAATATTGCTACCCGTGTATATAAACACATATAGCTAAAAACGACTGGCTCAGGCTGAAAACAAAACATAGTTATGTTTAATAACAGTGCAGATAAACTGCAATTAAATAACAAATGAACTAATTTAAGTGCAGAATATAAGAAAAGATATAAAAATACAGGCATGTTTACCTTTATATTTCTGTGTACTTTGTAAGCTTTAGGTGGGATATGCATGTGTGCTCTTTCTTTAACAAACTCCTTGCCCTGAAAGGAAAGGAAAAGAAAATGTCAAAATCCACCAAATGAAATTACTGCACAAATCATTAAGTAGAAAATCATGGCTTATTATTATTATTATTATTATTATTATTATTATTATTATTATTATTATTATTATTATTATATTATTATTATTTCTAAAGGATCAGTATTAAACTGAGAAGCTGCATTGCAATAGGTTTTGAAACATTCCTCTCCCCATACTCTCTTCATCAGCACATGCAATACCCGAGAATGCATACATCCACCTTTCCTGTCATGTTTAATGCTTTTAATATCGCTCGTTCAATGTATACTATTGTTCTAAGTACAGTAGAAGGTTATCTTACCATGTGTTTCAGCAGGTTCATGGTTTCAACGCTGGTGGGTTTGTACAGGTCGTCCTTGATCCATTTGCATCCTAGCGATGAGCAGCAGCCGCATAATAGCGACAGTACAAAGCACAATGCGAACATATTTCGGCCCATTGTGAGTCTAGCAACTTGTATTCGAAGTTTGCGGTATAAAATTGTGAGCGGAAAGGTGTTCTAGTCTCTTGTCTTGAAGGATTTCCAGGCTGTGTTCTGAGTGCCATGCTGTACAGGTGAGTATATATACACCTGGTGAAGCAGGTAAGTCGGAAAGCGAAAACTGTAAGGAGTTTCCCCGCAGTCGGGTATTCCTCAGCACAGTTTTCTTTGTTATTTTCAAATGAAGACATTAGAAAGTGTAGCAAGTGCAGCTACCTTATGTTGCTATTCTATTAACACATAATATTAATTTTGTCAAATTAATTCTCTATGGGTCTCTGTTTGCGTTCACTTTAGCCTGCACTTTCTGTTAAAGCTAAGCCGGACTTGTCTCGTGCTCTCCTGCGTTCCCATTTGCTTGAATTAGCTGAAAGCAAAAGCCGCCTTTATATAATAATTTATACAGGTTTCCTATGAAAGCTGAGCAGTAAAATGTCGTTCTTTCTTTCTTTCTTTCGTTCTCTTTCGACACAGCAAAAAAACGATGGAACGCGTTACAAAACCACCTCGCGCTTATTCTTTCATTTCGTGCAACTGTCAAATAAAAGGTAAAGCACTTATAATGTAATATAAATTTCAAACAAAAATAAATAACACTGATAAATCCTTGAAATAAATTCCGCAATAGTCTAGTGATTTAAAAAAGCAACATGAAAACGAAAGATGAGTAGATACATGTGTTCCTGTCAACCGCTCTTCGGGTCTCTGACGTAGGCTGTTCCGGGAGTGTTTATGGTAATCGGAAGCGTGATCCGGCCAGCACGCTTTCACTATCGAACTCCGAGCTGTTTCAAGTTAGCATTTGTTGCAAAAGTAGAAAAATCCAGGATGGTGGTAGTGCGTGTTAAGGGGGTTGGTGTTTATAAGGATGTCATAGACTCTGCCCCACATGATATAAATGAAGATGCGGAATATATATATATATATATATATATATATATATATATATATATATATATATATATATATATACTGTTGTATATAATTGTATAGCGTATTTGATTGCATGATGTTTAAGAAAATATGTAAATTATGTTCATATAGTTGTTTTTAATTCCTATTTCCAAATCCTAAAACTCTAGGTGATGCAAAACTTTTGACCGGAGATGTTTCAAGTCAATATTAATATAAAAAATGAAATTATGAATGAGTGCATCTGCATGTTTGCAATATGTATGTAACAAGTTTATATATTTTTATTAAAGTGTATCAGATTATAGTCAAATTCAATCAGAAATGTCTGTAGGAGGCATCGATCTTAGATGATAAAAGTTTGATAAGGGGCTCCGTTTTCAATGGCCCATTAAAACATACATAAGACTTTAGTTTAAAGAAATCTAAGTCTCATGCATGCGATGTCAACTATGGCCAGCAGATGTCGTAGTAGAGCAATTCATATATATATATATATATATATATATATATATATATAGAGAGATATATAGAGAGAGAGAGATATAGAGAGACTGTTCATATAGTTGTTTTCAATTCTTATTTCCAAATTCTAAAACTCTAGGTGATGCAAAACTTTTGAGCAGAGCTAGACCAAACTAAGAATAACTGTGTTGTTAATCTTAGTATTCTGTTAACACAGAGCTCATCACATAGGCAACTAGTAAAGATTTAATTGACACATGATATTTTATTTATTGAAAGAGGTGTCATTATTGTATAACTTGAAGTGAGAATTAGAACATTCTGTACAAATTACAGTAGTACAGCATTAGGCTAATAGAAACTCACAAAAATGATGTATACTTCATAAAACAACTTTATTTCACTATAAATTCAATACTGCAAATAAATATATTCAGATACACCATGGTTACAAAAATAAATTTAAAAAAGACATCAATCGATAAATAAACATATATATAAATATATGGAAAATAAATACCTTCATAAACATATGTTTAACTACATAAATAAATACATAAGTTAATGAAGTTAAATGATCACTTTCAAGTGTTGGTCGTACAATAAAACAATATCAATTACATTAAAAAAATCAATGCAGGATATTTTCTGAAATGTTCACTCCAGAGCCTGCTTCCTGGGAAATAGGTATCTTCTGTGCATTAACCGGACATAATAGAAAGGCATTTATATACAAACGTGTGAATTGCTCATTTCTCTCCTAATGGCAGCAGCGAGTAGATCGAGTTTTTGTAAATGTTTCCAAATATGTTTCTGATTCTCTCCTATTCACGAGCACTTCATTTCTGAAAAAAGAAGACAAGAAACTACAAAATAACATTGCAAAAATCCACTGGAATATAGTAGTACAGTGTAAAAAGGAGTAAGTTTGGCAGGGATGGGGTTAATTCTGTCCTGCCAACAATCACAGGTGTGGCCATTCCCCAATTAGACATTTGAGTTAAAGAAAACTGCTATAATGATACACCTGCTTTCCATCCATGTTACTAAGCAAGCGATTTCAGGTACACCTTGCAGTTGACACGGTTTAGATTCCATGTGCATACCATTCCCCTCATTAGTGCTACCTTTCTATATCATTTGAAGACATTGCAATGCAGTAAACATATTCAGCAGATGCGATTAAAGCCAACACCTAATTTTAATGCATGTGTGACCTTCTAATGCATCTTACATAGCCTCGGAAAAATAAAGCAACCCATACAACACATTTATGAGCAGCAAGGAGCTACTCAGATCAATCTCCATATTATACCATTAATAAAAACGCCAAGGAAAGATTTAAGCATCATGACTCAAACAATATATACTTTTTACATTTTATTTGAATACATAGTGATAAATAACATACAACATGCTTAGACAATTACAATTATTAAATAAAAAACATATAAATACACAAATAAATCTTTATAAATAGATAAATTAAGGAATCGACACCTACATAATAATACTTGTTCAGAAATGGTGCTGTAGCTTCAATACATCATATATTTGAACAATAAATAAATATGAAAACGTAAACAGTAAATACAATTAATTTAAATACCAAAGTTAAATAAATAATTCAATAAATAAATACTTTGTTATATATGTTTACAGAAATATCCAGAATGGATAACACTTTATAAGTTTCTCCCAAAAGAAAAGGAAATATTAAACATTGGAATTATCCATCATGTGTGTTCTAATATGAGCAGTGAATCGATCCATCCTTTGCAAATTGTCTTGAACTTGTATTCTGATAACCTCCCAGGCCTGAGCAGAGTAATTCTAGAACCAAAAGAAAGAGTTATTTCAGTTTTGCCAACAAATTGGGACCAATATCCTTATTTTTTCAGTAGTTATTATGAAGTGATGGACCACATCTCCCAGAAGCCTTTCGAACTGCCTTTTTTGCAAGGTTCTCCCATGATTGCAACAAGGAAATCACAGTAACAAGCGTTACAAACATGTTAAAAACACCAAAGACAAAGAATACTGGGAATCCTTAGAAAATAATGAGTACAATTTCCAAAAAAAATTAAAAAAGGGAAAGATATTTTATCCTGTAATATTCTAGAGCTACATTGGAAATAGCCACATAAATTATATTTACCTTGTTTTCCAAAAAATGTTCTAACTTCTTAAAATATGACTCCAATGTCTTGGTTTCAGTAGATCGTCTGTTGTCGGAGTACTTCATCTCCTGCATCTGTGTAAAAAATAAAATGAAAAATCAATCAATCAATATACTGGTATGTAAAGGCTTTACCACAGTCTCGTTCTTCTGAAAAGGTTCAATATGCCTCACACGTGCAGTTTTGAAAGAAGCACATGATAAAGCAAACATGTATTTTCATTTACATTTTTTTCAGGTACATACTACAGTAGGTTAAGGCAAACTTCCAGATTGCACGCATTAGCCATGTGTTTTTGGTGTAAACATGTAACTGACTGCAGAACGGGTCAGTCATTAGGCGAAGCAGCTGATTGGTTAAGAAAGAAGATATTGGAGGGGTGGACTCAATGTAACTCTCTGTAGGTTAAATGAACTAGAATGTGCAAGATTGTGCATTGTCATTTTAGTTTAATTAAAATACACTGTTGCTCTGAATTCCTTTAAAAACTGCACATACAATGACTATATAGCGAATGAATGTGCACAGCAGGTAAGATTTATTGAATTCTTTGATTAAAGGTAAAGGATTGATTAATAATGAATAACATACACAAGACTTCAGTTCTTTAGCCTGTCGGTAGAGGTTGTTTCTAAAGGTATCCAGTGCAGTCCTGTTCCATGTTGGCACCGAGTCTTTATTTAAATTGAAAATCTTGCTGATGTTAAGAAATGCTTCATGAAGCTCAAACACATTGTCTCCCAGCTGTAAACAAAGACATGAACGAATCAGTTACAACATTTTATAAAACTTAAACTCTTGAAGTTCAGTTCAATAATAAGACAGGTTTTTAAAGGAAAATGTGAAAAGGAAAACATAAAAATATAAAACTACAAAATAGAAACCGAATAAATTATAAAAATGGTGCCTGGCATGAGTGAAACATTTTATGGAGGGGTGCTACTTAACTACAGGTGTGAATGCAGTATAACTATATTACAGAAAATGCATTTATTATAAATGGAACTCCTTTAGTTAGAATGTGGCCTAACATTGCTACTCGTGTATATAAACACATATAGCTAAAAACGACTGGCTCAGGCTGAAAACAAAACATAGTTATGTTTAATAACAGTGCAGATAAACTGCAATTAAATAACTAATGAACTAATTTAAGTGCAGAATATAAGAAAAGATATAAAAATACAGGCATGTTTACCTTTATATTTCTGTGTACTTTGTAAGCTTTAGGTGGGATATGCATGTGTGCTCTTTCTTTAACAAACTCCTTGCCCTGAAAGGAAAGGAAAAGAAAATGTCAAAATCCACCAAATGAAATTACTGCACAAATCATTAAGTAGAAAATCATGGCTTATTATTATTATTATTATTATTATTATTATTATTATATTATTATTATTATTATTATTATTATTATTATTATTTCTAAAGGATGAGTATTAAACTGAGAAGCTGCATTGCAATAGGTTTTGAAACATTGCTCTCCCCATTTTCCCTTCTTCAACACATGCAATACCCGAGAATGCATACATCCACCTTTCCTGTCATGTTTAATGCTTTTAATATCGCTCGTTCAATGTATACTATTGTTCTAAGTACAGTAGAAGGTTATCTTACCATGTGTTTCAGCAGGTTCATGGTTTCAACGCTAATGGGTTTGTATAGGTCGTCCTTGATCCATTTGCATCCTAGCGATGAGCAGCAGCCGCATAATAGCGACAGTACAAAGCACAATGCGAACATATTTCGGCCCATTGTGAGTCTAGCAACTTGTATTCGAAGTTTGCGGTATAAAATTGTGAGCGGAAAGGTGTTCTAGTCTCTTGTCTCGAAGGATTTCCAGGCGGTGTTCCGAGTGCCATGCTGTACAGGTGAGTATATATACACCTGGTGAAGCAGGTAAGTCGGAAAGCGAAAACTGTAAGGAGTTTCCCCGCAGTCGGGTATTCCTCAGCACAGTTTTCTTTGTTATTTTCAAATGAAGACATTAGAAAGTGTAACAAGTGCAGCTGCCTTATGTTGCTATTCTATTAACACATAATATTAATTTTGTCAAATTAATTCTCTATGGGTCTCTGTTTGCGTTCACTTTAGCCTGCACTTTCTGTTAAAGCTAAGCCGGACTTGTCTCGTGCTCTCCTGCGTTCCCATTTGCTTTAATTAGCTGAAAGCAAAAGCCGCTTTTATATAATATTTTATACAGGTTTCCTATGAAAGCTGAGCAGTAAAATGTCGTTCATACTTTCTTTCTTTCGTTCTCTTTCGACACAGCAAAAAAAAGATAGAACGCCTTACAAAACCACCTCGCGCTTATTCTTTCATTTCGTGCAACTGTCAAATAAAATGTTAAGCGTTTATAGTGTAATATAATTTTCAAACAAAAATAAATAACGTATAAATAAAGCCTTGAAAAAAAATCCGCAATAGTGATTTAAAAAAGCAACATGAAAACGCAACATGAGTAGATACATGTACTCCTGTCAACCGCTCTTCGGGTCTCTGACGTAGGCTGTTCCGGGAGTGTTTATGGTAATCGGAAGCGTGATCCGGCCAGCACGCTTTCACTATCGAACTCCGAGCTGTTTCAAGTTAGCATTTGTTGCAAAAGTAGGAAAATCCAGGATGGTGGTAGTGCGTGTTAAGGGGGGTGGTGTTTATAAGGATGTCATAGACTCTGCCCCACATGATATAAATGAAGATGCGGAATATATATATATATATATATATATATATATATATATATATATATATATATATATATATATATATATATATATAGACTGTTGTGATATAATTGTATAGCGTATTTGATTGCATGATGTTTAAGAAAATATGTAAATTATGTTCATATAGTTGTTTTTAATTCCTATTTCCAAATCCTAAAACTCTAGGTGATGCAAAACTTTTGACCGGAGATGTTTCAAGTCAATATTAATATAAAAAATGAAATTATGAATGAGTGCATCTGCATGTTTGCAATATGTATGTAACAAGTTTATATATTTTTATTAAAGTGTATCAGATTATAGTCAAATTCAATCAGAAATGTCTGTAGGAGGCATCGATCTTAGATGATAAAAGTTTGATAAGGGGCTCCGTTTTCAATGGCCCATTAAAACATACATAAGACTTTAGTTTAAAGAAATCTAAGTCTCATGCATGCGATGTCAACTATGGCCAGCAGATGTCGTAGTATAGCAATTCATATATATATATATAGAGAGAGAGAGAGAGAGAGAGAGAGAGAGAGAGAGAGAGAGACTGTTCATATAGTTGTTTTCAATTCTTATTTCCAAATTCTAAAACTCTAGATGATGCAAAACTTTTGAGCAGAGCTAGACCAAACTAAGAATAACTGTGTTGTTAATCTTAGTATTCTGTTAACACAGAGCTCATCACATAGGCAACTAGTAAAGATTTAATTGACACATGATATTTTATTTATTGAAAGAGGTGTCATTATTGTATAACTTGAAGTGAGAAATAGAACATTCTGTACAAATTACAGTAGTACAGCATTAGGCTAATAGAAACTCACAAAAATGATGTATACTTCATAAAACAACTTTATTTCACTATAAATTCAATACTGCAAATAAATATATTCAGATACAGCATGGTTACAAAAATAAATTTAAAAAAGACATCAATCGATAAATAAACAGATATATAAATCTATGGAAAATAAATACCTTCATAAACATATGTTTAACTACATAAATAAATACATAAGTTAATGAAGTTAAATGATCACTTTCAAGTGTTGGTCGTACAATAAAACAATATCAATTACATTAAAAAAATCAATGCAGGATATTTTCTGAAATGTTCACTCCAGAGCCTGCTTCCTGGGAAATAGGTATCTTCTGTGCATTAACCGGACATAATAGAAAGGCATTTATATTCAAACGTGTGAATTGCTCATTTCTCTCCTAATGGCAGCAGCGAGTAGATCGAGTTTTTGTAAATGTTTCCAAATATGTTTCTGATTCTCTCCTATTCACGAGCACTTCATTTCTGAAAAAGAAGACAAGAAACTACAAAATAACATTGCAAAAATCCACTGGAATATAGTAGTACAGTGTAAAAAGGAGTAAGTTTGGCAGGGATGGGGTTAATTCTGTCCTGCCAACAATCACAGGTGTGGCCATTCCCCAATTAGACATTTGAGTTAAAGAAAACTGCTATAATGATACACCTGCTTTCCATCCATGTTACTAAGCAAGCGATTTCAGGCACACCTTGCAGTTGACACGGTTTAGTTTCCATGTGCGTACCATTCCCCTTATTAGTGCTGCCTTTCTATATCATTTGAAGACATTGCAATGCAGTAAACATATTCAGCAGATGCGATTAAAGCCAACACCTAATTTTAATGCATGTGTGACCTTCTAATGCATCTTCCACAGCCTCTGAAAAATAAAGCAACCCATACAAGACATTCATGAGCAGCAAGCAGCTACTCAGATCAATCTCCATATTATACCATTAATAAAAACGCCAAGGAAAGATTTAAGCATCATGACTCAAACAATATATACTTTTTACATTTTATTTGAATACATAGTGATAAATAACATACAACATGCTTAGACAATTACAACCATTAAATAAAAAACATATAAATACACAAATAAATCTTTATAAATAGATAAATTAAGGAATCGACACCTACATAATAATACTTGTTCAGAAATGGTGCTGTAGCTTCAATACATCATATATTTGAACAATAAATAAATATGAAAACGTAAACAGTAAATACAATTAATTTAAATACCAAAGTTAAATAAATAATTCAATAAATAAATACTTTGTTATATATGTTTACAGAAATATCCAGAATGGATAACACTTTATAAGTTTCTCCCAAAAGAAAAGGAAATATTAAACATTGGAATTATCCATCATGTGTGTTCTAATATGAGCAGTGAATCGATCCATCCTTTGCAAATTGTCTTGAACTTGTATTCTGATAACCTCCCAGGCCCCAGCAGAGTAATTCTAGAACCAAAAGAAAGAGTTATTTCAGTTTTGCCAACAAATTGGGACCAATATCCTTATTTTTTCAGTAGTTATTATAAAGTGATGGACCACATCTCCCAGAAGCCTTTCGAACTGCCTTTTTTGCAAGGTTCTCCCATGATTGCAACAAGGAAATCACAGTAACAAGCGTTACAAACATGTTAAAAATACCAAAGACAAAGAATACTGGGAATCCTTAGAAAATAATGAGTACAATTTCCAAAAAAAATTAAAAAAGGGAAAGATATTTTATCCTGTAATATTCTAGAGCTACATTGGAAATAGCCACATAAATTATATTTACCTTGTTTTCCAAAAAATGTTCTAACTTCTTAAAATATGACTCCAATGTCTTGGTTTCAGTAGATCGTCTGTTGTCGGAGTACTTCATCTCCTGCATCTGTGTAAAAAATAAAATGAAAAATCAATCAATCAATATACTGGTATGTAAAGGCTTTACCACAGTCTCGTTCTTCTGAAAAGGTTCAATATGCCTCACACGTGCAGTTTTGAAAGAAGCACATGATAAAGCAAACATGTATTTTCATTTACATTTTTTTCAGGTACATACTACAGTAGGTTAAGGCAAACTTCCAGATTGCACGCATTAGCCATGTGTTTTTGGTGTAAACATGTAACTGACTGCAGAACGGGTCAGTCATTAGGCGAAGCAGCTGATTGGTTAAGAAAGAAGATATTGGAGGGGTGGACTCAATGTAACTCTCTGTAGGTTAAATGAACTAGAATGTGCAAGATTGTGCATTGTCATTTTAGTTTAATTAAAATACACTGTTGCTCTGAATTCCTTTAAAAACTGCACATACAATGACTATATAGCGAATGAATGTGCACAGCAGGTAAGATTTATTGAATTCTTTGATTAAAGGTAAAGGATTGATTAATAATGAATAACATACACAAGACTTCAGTTCTTTAGCCTGTCGGTAGAGGTTGTTTCTAAAGGTATCCAGTGCAGTCCTGTTCCATGTTGGCACCGAGTCTTTATTTAAATTGAAAATCTTGCTGATGTTAAGAAATGCTTCATGAAGCTCAAACACATTGTCTCCCAGCTGTAAACAAAGACATGAACGAATCAGTTACAACATTTTATAAAACTTAAACTCTTGAAGTTCAGTTCAATAATAAGACAGGTTTTTAAAGGAAAATGTGAAAAGGAAAACATAAAAATACAAAACTACAAAATAGAAAGCGAATAAATTATAAAAATGGTGCCTGGCATGAGTGAAAGATTATTTGGAGGGGTGCTACTTAACTACAGGTGTGAATGCAGTATAACTATATTACAGAAAATACATTTATTATAAATGGAACTCCCTTAGTTAGAATGTGGCCTAACATTGCTACCCGTGTATATAAACACATATAGCTAAAAACGACTGGCTCAGGCTGAAAACAAAATATAGTTATGTTTAATAATAGCGCAGAAAAACCGTAATTCAATACCTAATAAAGTTATTTAAGTGCAAAATAAAAATAATAAAAAGCAGGCATGTTTACCTTTATATTTCTGTGTATTTTGTAAGCTTTAGGTGGGATATGCATGTGTGCTCTTTCTTTAACAAACTCCTTGCCCTGAAAGGAAAGGAAAAGAAAATGTCAAAATCCACCAAATGAAATTACTGCACAAATCATTAAGTAGAAAATCATGGCTTATTATTATTATTATTATTATTATTATTATTATTATTATTATTATTATTATTATTATTATTATTATTATTATTTCTAAAGGATGAGTATTAAACTGAGAAGCTGCATTGCAATAGGTTTTGAAACATTGCTCTCCCCATTTTCCCTTCTTCAACACATGCAATACCCGAGAATGCATACATCCACCTTTCCTGTCATGTTTAATGCTTTTAATATCGCTCGTTCAATGTATACTATTGTTCTAAGTACAGTAGAAGGTTATCTTACCATGTGTTTCAGCAGGTTCATGGTTTCAACGCTAATGGGTTTGTATAGGTCGTCCTTGATCCATTTGCATCCTAGCGATGAGCAGCAGCCGCATAATAGCGACAGTACAAAGCACAATGCGAACATATTTCGGCCCATTGTGAGTCTAGCAACTTGTATTCGAAGTTTGCGGTATAAAATTGTGAGCGGAAAGGTGTTCTAGTCTCTTGTCTCGAAGGATTTCCAGGCGGTGTTCCGAGTGCCATGCTGTACAGGTGAGTATATATACACCTGGTGAAGCAGGTAAGTCGGAAAGCGAAAACTGTAAGGAGTTTCCCCGCAGTCGGGTATTCCTCAGCACAGTTTTCTTTGTTATTTTCAAATGAAGACATTAGAAAGTGTAACAAGTGCAGCTGCCTTATGTTGCTATTCTATTAACACATAATATTAATTTTGTCAAATTAATTCTCTATGGGTCTCTGTTTGCGTTCACTTTAGCCTGCACTTTCTGTTAAAGCTAAGCCGGACTTGTCTCGTGCTCTCCTGCGTTCCCATTTGCTTTAATTAGCTGAAAGCAAAAGCCGCTTTTATATAATATTTTATACAGGTTTCCTATGAAAGCTGAGCAGTAAAATGTCGTTCATACTTTCTTTCTTTCGTTCTCTTTCGACACAGCAAAAAAACGATAGAACGCCTTACAAAACCACCTCGCGCTTATTCTTTCATTTCGTGCAACTGTCAAATAAAATGTTAAGCGTTTATAGTGTAATATAATTTTCAAACAAAAATAAATAACGTATAAATAAAGCCTTGAAAAAAAATCCGCAATAGTGATTTAAAAAAGCAACATGAAAACGCAACATGAGTAGATACATGTACTCCTGTCAACCGCTCTTCGGGTCTCTGACGTAGGCTGTTCCGGGAGTGTTTATGGTAATCGGAAGCGTGATCCGGCCAGCACGCTTTCACTATCGAACTCCGAGCTGTTTCAAGTTAGCATTTGTTGCAAAAGTAGGAAAATCCAGGATGGTGGTAGTGCGTGTTAAGGGGGGTGGTGTTTATAAGGATGTCATAGACTCTGCCCCACATGATATAAATGAAGATGCGGAATATATATATATATATATATATATATATATATATATATATATATATATATATATATATATAGATAGATAATATATATATCTATATATATATATATATATATATATAGACTGTTGTGATATAATTGTATAGCGTATTTGATTGCATGATGTTTAAGAAAATATGTAAATTATGTTCATATAGATTGTTTTTAATTCCTATCAATCCTAAAACTCTAGGTGATGCAAAACTTTTGACCGGAGATGTTTCAAGTCAATATTAATATAAAAAATGAAATTATGAATGAGTGCATCTGCATGTTTGCAATATGTATGTAACAAGTTTATATATTTTTATTAAAGTGTATCAGATTATAGTCAAATTCAATCAGAAATGTCTGTAGGAGGCATCGATCTTAGATGATAAAAGTTTGATAAGGGGCTCCGTTTTCAATGGCCCATTAAAACATACATAAGACTTTAGTTTAAAGAAATCTAAGTCTCATGCATGCGATGTCAACTATGGCCAGCAGATGTCGTAGTAGAGCAATTCATATATATATATATATAGAGAGAGAGAGAGAGAGAGAGAGAGAGAGAGAGAGAGAGAGAGAGAGACTGTTCATATAGTTGTTTTCAATTCTTATTTCCAAATTCTAAAACTCTAGATGATGCAAAACTTTTGAGCAGAGCTAGACCAAACTAAGAATAACTGTGTTGTTAATCTTAGTATTCTGTTAACACAGAGCTCATCACATAGGCAACTAGTAAAGATTTAATTGACACATGATATTTTATTTATTGAAAGAGGTGTCATTATTGTATAACTTGAAGTGAGAAATAGAACATTCTGTACAAATTACAGTAGTACAGCATTAGGCTAATAGAAACTCACAAAAATGATGTATACTTCATAAAACAACTTTATTTCACTATAAATTCAATACTGCAAATAAATATATTCAGATACAGCATGGTTACAAAAATACATTTAAAAAAGACATCAATCGATAAATAAACAGATATATAAATCTATGGAAAATAAATACCTTCATAAACATATGTTTAACTACATAAATAAATACATAAGTTAATGAAGTTAAATGATCACTTTCAAGTGTTGGTCGTACAATAAAACAATATCAATTACATTAAAAAAATCAATGCAGGATATTTTCTGAAATGTTCACTCCAGAGCCTGCTTCCTGGGAAATAGGTATCTTCTGTGCATTAACCGGACATAATAGAAAGGCATTTATATTCAAACGTGTGAATTGCTCATTTCTCTCCTAATGGCAGCAGCGAGTAGATCGAGTTTTTGTAAATGTTTCCAAATATGTTTCTGATTCTCTCCTATTCACGAGCACTTCATTTCTGAAAAAGAAGACAAGAAACTACAAAATAACATTGCAAAAATCCACTGGAATATAGTAGTACAGTGTAAAAAGGAGTAAGTTTGGCAGGGATGGGGTTAATCTGTCTCTGCCAGCAATCACAGGTGTGGCCATTCCCCAATTAGACATTTGAGTTAAAGAAAACTGCTATAATGATACACCTGCTTTCCATCCATGTTACTAAGCAAGCGATTTCAGGCACACCTTGCAGTTGACACGGTTTAGTTTCCATGTGCGTACCATTCCCCTTATTAGTGCTGCCTTTCTATATCATTTGAAGACATTGCAATGCAGTAAACATATTCAGCAGATGCGATTAAAGCCAACACCTAATTTTAATGCATGTGTGACCTTCTAATGCATCTTCCACAGCCTCTGAAAAATAAAGCAACCCATACAAGACATTCATGAGCAGCAAGCAGCTACTCAGATCAATCTCCATATTATACCATTAATAAAAACGCCAAGGAAAGATTTAAGCATCATGACTCAAACAATATATACTTTTTACATTTTATTTGAATACATAGTGATAAATAACATACAACATGCTTAGACAATTACAACCATTAAATAAAAAACATATAAATACACAAATAAATCTTTATAAATAGATAAATTAAGGAATCGACACCTACATAATAATACTTGTTCAGAAATGGTGCTGTAGCTTCAATACATCATATATTTGAACAATAAATAAATATGAAAACGTAAACAGTAAATACAATTAATTTAAATACCAAAGTTAAATAAATAATTTAATAAATAAATACTTTGTTATATATGTTTACAGAAATATCCAGAATGGATAACACTTTATAAGTTTCTCCCAAAAGAAAAGGAAATATTAAACATTGGAATTATCCATCATGTGTGTTCTAATATGAGCAGTGAATCGATCCATCCTTTGCAAATTGTCTTGAACTTGTATTTTGATAACCTCCCAGGCCCCAGCAGAGTAATTCTAGAACCAAAAGAAAGAGTTATTTCAGTTTTGCCAACAAATTGGGACCAATATCCTTATTTTTTCAGTAGTTATTATGAAGTGATGGACCACATCTCCCAGAAGCCTTTCGAACTGCCTTTTTTGCAAGGTTCTCCCATGATTGCAACATGGAAATCACAGTAACAAGCCTTACAAACATGTTAAAACCACCAAAGACAAAGAATACTGGGAATCCTTAGAAAATAATGTGTACAATTTGCAAAAAAAATTAAAAAAAGGAAAGATATTTTATCCTGTAATATTCTAGAGCTACATTGGAAATAGCCACATAAATTATATTTACCTTGTTTTCCAAAAAATGTTCTAACTTCTTAAAATATGACTCCAATGTCTTGGTTTCAGTAGATCGTCTGTTGTCGGAGTACTTCATCTCCTGCATCTGTGTAAAAAATAAAATGAAAAATCAATCAATCAATATACTGGTATGTAAAGGCTTTACCACAGTCTCGTTCTTCTGAAAAGGTTCAATATGCCTCACACGTGCAGTTTTGAAAGAAGCACATGATAAAGCAAACATGTATTTTCATTTACATTTTTTTCAGGTACATACTACAGTAGGTTAAGGCAAACTTCCAGATTGCACGCATTAGCCATGTGTTTTTGGTTTAAACATGTAACTGACTGCAGAACGGGTCAGTCATTAGGCGAAGCAGATGATTGGTTAAGAAAGAAGATATTGGAGGGGTGGACTCAATGTAACTCTCTGTAGGTTAAATGAACTAGAATGTGCAAGATTGTGCATTGTCATTTTAGTTTAATTAAAATACACTGTTGCTCTGTATTCCTTTAAAAACTGCACATACAATGACTACATAGCGAATGAATGTGCACAGCAGGTAAGATTTATTGAATTCTTTGATTAAAGGTAAAGGATTGATTAATAATGAATAACATACACAAGACTTCAGTTCTTTAGCCTGTCGGTAGAGGTTGTTTCTAAAGGTATCCAGTGCAGTCCTGTTCCATGTTGGCACCGAGTCTTTATTTAAATTGAAAATCTTGCTGATGTTAAGAAATGCTTCATGAAGCTCAAACACATTGTCTCCCAGCTGTAAACAAAGACATGAACGAATCAGTTACAACATTTTATAAAACTTAAACTCTTGAAGTTCAGTTCAATAATAAGACAGGTTTTTAAAGGAAAATGTGAAAAGGAAAACATAAAAATACAAAACTACAAAATAGAAAGCGAATAAATTATAAAAATGGTGCCTGGCATGAGTGAAAGATTATTTGGAGGGGTGCTACTTAACTACAGGTGTGAATGCAGTATAACTATATTACAGAAAATACATTTATTATAAATGGAACTCCCTTAGTTAGAATGTGGCCTAACATTGCTACCCGTGTATATAAACACATATAGCTAAAAACGACTGGCTCAGGCTGAAAACAAAATATAGTTATGTTTAATAATAGCGCAGAAAAACCGTAATTCAATACCTAATAAAGTTATTTAAGTGCAAAATAAAAATAATAAAAAGCAGGCATGTTTACCTTTATATTTCTGTGTATTTTGTAAGCTTTAGGTGGGATATGCATGTGTGCTCTTTCTTTAACAAACTCCTTGCCCTGAAAGGAAAGGAAAAGAAAATGTCAAAATCCACCAAATGAAATTACTGCACAAATCATTAAGTAGAAAATCATGGCTTATTATTATTATTATTATTATTATTATTATTATTATTATTATTATTATTATTATTATTATTATTATTATTTCTAAAGGATGAGTATTAAACTGAGAAGCTGCATTGCAATAGGTTTTGAAACATTGCTCTCCCCATTTTCCCTTCTTCAACACATGCAATACCCGAGAATGCATACATCCACCTTTCCTGTCATGTTTAATGCTTTTAATATCGCTCGTTCAATGTATACTATTGTTCTAAGTACAGTAGAAGGTTATCTTACCATGTGTTTCAGCAGGTTCATGGTTTCAACGCTGGTGGGTTTGTACAGGTCGTCCTTGATCCATTTGCATCCTAGCGATGAGCAGCAGCCGCATAATAGCGACAGTACAAAGCACAATGCGAACATATTTCGGCCCATTGTGAGTCTAGCAACTTGTATTCGAAGTTTGCGGTATAAAATTGTGAGCGGAAAGGTGTTCTAGTCTCTCGTCTTGAAGGATTTCCAGGCTGTGTTCTGAGTGCCATGCTGTACAGGTGAGTATATATACACCCGGTGAAGCAGGTAAGTCGGAAAGCGAAAACTGTAAGGAGTTTCCCCGCAGTCGGGTGTTCCTCAGCACAGTTTTCTTTGTTATTTTCAAATGAAGACATAAGAAAGTGTAACAAGTGCAGCTGCCTTATGTTGCTATTCTATTAACACATAATATTAATTTTGTCAAATTAATTCTCTATGGGTCTCTGTTTGCGTTCACTTTAGCCTGCACTTTCTGTTAAAGCTAAGACGGACTTGTCTCGTGCTCTCCTGCGTTCCCATTTGCTTTAATTAGCTGAAAGCAAAAGCCGCTTTTATATAATAATTTATACAGGCTTCCTATGAAAGCTGAGCAGTAAAATGACGTTCTTTCTTTCTTTCTTTCTTTCGTTCTCTTTCAACACAGCAAAAAAACGATAGAACGCCGTATAAAACCACCTCGCGCTTATTCTTTCATTTCGTGCAACTGTCAAATAAAATGTAAAGGATTTATAATGTAATATAAATTTCAAACAGAAATAAAAAAACTCTAATAAAGAATTGAAAAAAAAAACTGGAATAATCTAATGAAATAGTTATAACATAATAGTTATAGTGTTATACCGTGTTTACCCATTAGCTAGCATAGCAGATATGACTAGGAGGTAGCATCTAGAAAATGAAAGTACCCTATGTGGTTCCCTTCTTGCAAAGTTCAAACTCCTCCCAGATTCGCTTTCATAGTATAAACAGCAGGCAGTTAAACACGGTATAAAACTGCTACAACGTATGCAGTACAATTCTTCCTCGAAAAGCACAGTGAAACTAGTTTTGGTTGGAAATTGTTCGAGTTCCTACATATAGAGGGGGCCTACCCTTTGAATTGCCCCTTCCCTGCGTCTTAATGAATTGCTGACCGCGTTCGTCGGCTTTGTCGGGAAGCCTTCAGCTATCCTGTAGATACATTGGAACCCCACAGGAGGTCTGTCCGACTCTTGCACCCGGAGGACAACTCCATTACATGATAGACACCGGACCAAATGATGTCACCAGCACACGTACACCACGATATTATATCCATGTGCGAATCTTTTACACAGGGCGAATGTACTTGCTAAAGCGTAGGCAACATTAAATACACACGTTTTCATTGTATTTCTTCATTAAACCCTGTAATATCACTGAGCATGTAACCTGGGTGTTTATTTTTAATTGTTTCTCAGCAATATCTTATTGACAGTATATGTTCCAACAGCTATCACTCCACATCGTCATTTATCTCATGTAGTGCAGAGTCTATGACATCCTTATAAACCCCAACCCCCTAAAACGCACTACCACTATCCTGGATTTCCCTAGTTTTGGAACAAATGCTAACTTGAAACAGCTCGGAGTTCGATAGTGAAAGCGTGCTGGCCGGATCACGCTTCCGATTACCATAAACACTCCCGGAACAGCCTACGTCAGAGACCCGAAGAGCGGTTGACAGGAACACATGTATCTACTCATCTTTCGTTTTCATGTTGCTTTTTTAAATCACTAGACTATTGCGGAATTTATTTCAAGGATTTATCAGTGTTATTTATTTTTGTTTGAAATTTATATTACATTATAAGTGCTTTACCTTTTATTTGACAGTTACACGAAATGAAAGAATAAGCGCGAGGTGGTTTTGTAACGCGTTCCATCGTTTTTTTGCTGTGTCGAAAGAGAACGAAAGAAAGAAAGAAAGAACGACATTTTACTGCTCAGCTTTCATAGGAAACCTGTATAAATTATTATATAAAAGCGGCTTTTGCTTTCAGCTAATTAAAGCAAATGGGAACGCAGGAGAGCACGAGACAAGTCCGGCTTAGCTTTAACAGAAAGTGCAGGCTAAAGTGAACGCAAACAGAGACCCATAGAGAATTAATTTGACAAAATTAATATTATGTGTTAATAGAATAGCAACATAAGGCAGCTGCACTTGTTACACTTTCTAATGTCTTCATTTGAAAATAACAAAGAAAACTGTGCTGAGGAACACCCGACTGCGGGGAAACTCCTTACAGTTTTCGCTTTCCGACTTACCTGCTTCACCAGGTGTATATATACTCACCTGTACAGCATGGCACTCAGAACACCGCCTGGAAATCCTTCGAGGCAAGAGACTAGAACACCTTTCCGCTCACAATTTTATACCGCAAACTTCGAATACAAGTTGCTAGACTCACAATGGGCCGAAATATGTTCGCATTGTGCTTTGTACTGTCGCTATTATGCGGCTGCTGCTCATCGCTAGGATGCAAATGGATCAAGGACGACCTGTACAAACCCACCAGCGTTGAAACCATGAACCTGCTGAAACACATGGTAAGATAACCTTCTACTGTACTTAGAACAATAGTATACATTGAACGAGCGATATTAAAAGCATTAAACATGACAGGAAAGGTGGATGTATGCATTCTCGGGTATTGCATGTGTTGAAGAAGGGAAAATGGGGAGAGCAATGTTTCAAAACCTATTGCAATGCAGCTTCTCAGTTTAATACTCATCCTTTAGAAATAATAATAATAATAATAATAATAATATAATAATAATAATATAATAATAATAATAATAATAATAATAAGCCATGATTTTCTACTTAATGATTTGTGCAGTAATTTCATTTGGTGGATTTTGACATTTTCTTTTCCTTTCCTTTCAGGGCAAGGAGTTTGTTAAAGAAAGAGCACACATGCATATCCCACCTAAAGCTTACAAAATACATAGAAATATAAAGGTAAACATGCCTGCTTTTTATTATTTTTATTTTGCACTTAAATAACTTTATTAGGTATTGAATTACGGTTTTTCTGCGCTATTATTAAACATAACTATATTTTGTTTTCAGCCTGAGCCAGTCGTTTTTAGCTATGTGTGTTTATATACACGGGTAGCAATGTTAGGCCACATTCTAACTAAAGGAGTTCCATTTATAATAAATGCATTTTCTGTAATATAGTTATACTGCATTCACACCTGTAGTTAAGTAGCACCCCTCCAAATAATCTTTCACTCATGCCAGGCACCATTTTTTGTAATTTATTCGCTTTCTATTTTGTAGTTTTGTATTTTTATGTTTTCCTTTTCACATTTTCCTTTAAAAACCTGTCTTATTATTGAACTGAACTTCAGGAGTTTAAGTTTTATAAAATGGTGTAACTGATTCGTTCATGTCTTTGTTTACAGCTGGGAGACAATGTGTTTGAGCTTCATGAAGCATTTCTTAACATCAGCAAGATTTTCAATTTAAATAAAGACTCGGTGCCAACATGGAACAGGACTGCACTGGATACCTTTAGAAACAACCTCTACCGACAGGCTAAAGAACTGAAGTCTTGTGTATGTTATTCATTATTAATCAATCCTTTACCTTTAATCAAAGAATTCAATAAATCTTACCTGCTGTGCACATTCATTCGCTATGTAGTCATTGTATGTGCAGTTTTTAAAGGAATACAGAGCAACAGTGTATTTTAATTTTTAAAAAATGACAATGTTAATTTAATGAAAGCTTGTTTTCTCTGCCTTACATTCATGTAGTCCTGAACATTCTAGTTCATTTATCCTACAGAGAGTTACAATGAGTCCACCCCTCCAATGCCTTCTTTCTTAACCAATCAGCTGCTTCGCCTAATGACTGACCCGTTCTGCAGTCAGTTACATGTTTAAACCAAAAACACATGGCTAATGCGTGCAATCTGGAAGTTTGCCTTAACCTACTGTAGTATGTACCTGAAAAAAATGTAAATGAAAATACATGTTTGCTTTATCATGTGCTTCTTTCAAAACTGCACGTGTGAGGCATATTGAACCTTTTCAGAAGAACGAGACTGTGGTAAAGCCTTTACATACCAGTATATTGATTGATTGATTTTTCATTTTATTTTTTACACAGATGCAGGAGATGAAGTACTCCGACAACAGACGATCTACTGAAACCAAGACATTGGAGTCATATTTTAAGAAGTTAGAACATTTTTTGGAAAACAAGGTAAATATAATTTATGTGGCTATTACCAATGTAGCTCTAGAATATTACAGGATAAAATATCTTTCCCTTTTTTAATTTTTTTTGGAAATTGTACTCATTATTTTCTAAGGATTCCCAGTATTCTTTGTCTTTGGTGTTTTTAACATGTTTGTAAGGCTTGTTACTGTGATTTCCATGTTGCAATCATGGGAGAGCCTTGCAAAAAAGGCAGTTCGAAAGGCTTCTGGGAGATGTGGTCCATTTCTTCATAATAACTACTGAAAAAATAAGGATATTGGTCCCAATTTGTTGGCTAAACTGAAATAACTCTTTCTTTTGGTTCTAGAATTACTCTGCTCAGGCCTGGGAGGTTATCAGAATACAAGTTCAAGACAATTTGCAAAGGATGGATCGATTCACTGCTCATATTAGAACACACATGATGGATAATTCCAATGTTTAATATTTCCTTTTCTTTTGGGAGAAACTTATAAAGTGTTATCCATTCTGGATATTTCTGTAAACATATATAACAAAGTATTTATTTATTGAATTATTTATTTAACTTTGGTATTTAAATTAATTGTATTTACTGTTTACGTTTTCATATTTATTTATTGTTAAAATATATGATGTATTGAAGCTACAGCACCATTTCTGAACAAGTATTATTATGTAGGTGTCGATTCCTTAATTTATCTATTTATAAAGATTTATTTGTGTATTTATATGTTTTTTATTTAATGGTTGTAATTGTCTAAGCATGTTGTATGTTATTTATCACTATGTATTCAAATAAAATGTAAAAAGTATATATTGTTTGAGTCATGATGCTTAAATCTTTCCTTGCCGTTTTTATTAATGGTATAATATGGAGATTGATCTGAGTAGCTGCTTGCTGCTCATGAATGTCTTGTATGGGTTGCTTTATTTTTCCGAGGCTGTGGAAGATGCATTAGAAGGTCACACATGCATTAAAATTAGGTGTTGGCTTTAATCGCATCTGCTGAATATGTTTACTGCATTGCAATGTCTTCAAATGATATAGAAAGGCAGCACTAATAAGGGGAATGGTATGCACATGGAATCTAAACCGTGTCAACTGCAAGGTGTACCTGAAATCGCTTGCTTACTAACATGGATGGAAAGCAGGTGTATCATTATAGCAGTTTTCTTTAACTCAAATGTCTAATTGGGGAATGGCCACACCTGTGATTGTTGGCAGGACAGAATTAACCCCATCCCTGCCAAACTTACTCCTTTTTACACTGTACTACTATATTCCAGTGGACTTTTGCAATGTTATTTTGTAGTTTCTTGTCTTCTTTTTTCAGAAATGCAGTCCTCGTGAATAGGAGAGAATCAGAAACATATTTGGAAACATTTACAAAAACTCGATCTACTTGCTGCTGCCATTAGGAGAAAAATGAGCAATTCACACGTTTGAATACAAATGCCTTTCTATTATGTCCGGTTAATGCACAGAAGATACCTATTTCCCAGGAAGCAGGCTCTGGAGTGAACATTTCAGAAAATATCCTGCATTGATTTTTTTAATGTAATTGATATTGTTTTATTGTACGACCAACACTTGAAAGTGATCATTTAACTTCATTAACTTATGTATTTATTTATGTAGTTAAACATATGTTTATGAAGGTATTTATTTTCCATAGATTTATATATCTGTTTATTTATCGATTGATGTCTTTTTTAAATTTATTTTTGTAACCATGCTGTATCTGAATATATTTATTTGCAGTATTGAATTTATAGTGAAATAAAGTTGTTTTATGAAGTATACATCATTTTTGTGAGTTTCTGTTAGCCTAATGCTGTACTACTGTAATTTGTACAGAATGTTCTATTTCTCACTTCAAGTTATACAATAATGACACCTCTTTCAATAAATAAAATATCATGTGTCAATTAAATCTTTACTAGTTGCCTATGTGATGAGCTCTGTGTTAACAGAATACTAAGATTAACAACACAGTTATTCTTAGTTTGGTCTAGCTCTGCTCAAAAGTTTTGCATCACCTAGAGTTTTAGAATTTGAGAAATAAGAATTGAAAAAAACTATATGAACATAATTTACATATTTTCTTAAACATCATGCAATCAAATACGCTATACAATTATATCACAACAGTCTATATATATATATATATATATATATATAGTATATATATATATATATATATATATATATATATATATATATATATATATATATATTCCGCATCTTCATTTATATCACGTGGGGCAGAGTCTATGACATCCTTATAAACACCAACCCCCTAACACGCACTACCACCATCCTGGATTTTCCTACTTTTACAACAATTGCAAACTTGAAACAGCTCGGAGTTCGATAGTGAAAGCGTGCTGGCCGGATCACGCTTCCGATTACCATAAACACTCCCGGAACAGCCTACGTCAGAGACCCGAAGAGCGGTTGACAGGAGTACATGTATCTACTCATCTTTCGTTTTCATGTTGCTTTTTTAAATCACTATTGCGGATTTTTTTTCAAGGCTTTATTTATACGTTATTTATTTTTGTTTGAAAATTATATTACACTATAAACGCTTAACATTTTATTTGACAGTTGCACGAAATGAAAGAATAAGCGCGAGGTGGTTTTGTAACGCGTTCCATCGTTTTTTTGCTGTGTCGAAAGAGAACGAAAGAAAGAAAGAAAGAACGACATTTTACTGCTCAGCTTTCATAGGAAACCTGTATAAAATATTATATAAAAGCGGCTTTTGCTTTCAGCTAATTAAAGCAAATGGGAACGCAGGAGAGCACGAGACAAGTCCGGCTTAGCTTTAACAGAAAGTGCAGGCTAAAGTGAACGCAAACAGAGACCCATAGAGAATTAATTTGACAAAATTAATATTATGTGTTAATAGAATAGCAACATAAGGTAGCTGCACTTGCTACACTTTCTAATGTCTTCATTTGAAAATAACAAAGAAAACTGTGCTGAGGAATACCCGACTGCGGGGAAACTCCTTACAGTTTTCGCTTTCCGACTTACCTGCTTCACCAGGTGTATATATACTCACCTGTACAGCATGGCACTCAGAACACAGCCTGGAAATCCTTCAAGACAAGAGACTAGAACACCTTTCCGCTCACAATTTTATACCGCAAACTTCGAATACAAGTTGCTAGACTCACAATGGGCCGAAATATGTTCGCATTGTGCTTTGTACTGTCGCTATCATGCGGCTGCTGCTCATCGCTAGGATGCAAATGGATCAAGGACGACCTGTACAAACCCACCAGCGTTGAAACCATGAACCTGCTGAAACACATGGTAAGATAACCTTCTACTGTACTTAGAACAATAGTATACATTGAACGAGCGATATTAAAAGCATTAAACATGACAGGAAAGGTGGATGTATGCATTCTCGGGTATTGCATGTGCTGATGAAGAGAGTATGGGGAGAGCAATGTTTCAAAACCTATTGCAATGCAGCGTCTCAGTTTAATACTGATCCTTTAGAAATAATAATAATAATAATAATAATAATAATAATAATAATAATAATAATAAGCCATGATTTTCTACTTAATGATTTGTGCAGTAATTTCATTTGGTGGATTTTGACATTTTCTTTTCCTTTCCTTTCAGGGCAAGGAGTTTGTTAAAGAAAGAGCACACATGCATATCCCACCTAAAGCTTACAAAATACATAGAAATATAAAGGTAAACCTGCCTGTATTTTTATATCTTTTCTCATATTCTGCACTTAAATTAGTTCATTTGTTATTTAATTGCAGTTTATCTGCACTGTTATTAAACATAACTATGTTTTGTTTTCAGCCTGAGCCAGTCGTTTTTAGCTATATGTGTTTATATACACGGGTAGCAATGTTAGGCCACATTCTAACTAAAGGAGTTCCATTTATAATAAATGCATTTTCTGTAATATAGTTATACTGCATTCACACCTGTAGTTAAGTAGCACCCCTCCATAAAATGTTTCACTCATGCCAGGCACCATTTTTATAATTTATTCGCTTTCTATTTTGTAGTTTTGTATTTTTATGTTTTCCTTTTCACATTTTCCTTTAAAAACCTGTCTTATTATTGAACTGAACTTCAAGAGTTTAAGTTTTATAAAATGTTGTAACTGATTCGTTCATGTCTTTGTTTACAGCTGGGAGACAATGTGTTTGAGCTTCATGAAGCATTTCTTAACATCAGCAAGATTTTCAATTTAAATAAAGACTCGGTGCCAACATGGAACAGGACTGCACTGGATACCTTTAGAAACAACCTCTACCGACAGGCTAAAGAACTGAAGTCTTGTGTATGTTATTCATTATTAATCAATCCTTTACCTTTAATCAAAGAATTCAATAAATCTTACTTGCTGTGCACATTCATTCACTATGTAGTCATTGTATGTGCAGTTTTTAAAGGAATTCAGAGCAACAGTGTATTTTCATTTTTAAAAAATGACAATGTTAATTTAATGAAAGCTTGTTTTCTCTACCTTACATTCATGTAGTCCTGAACATTCTAGTTCATTTATCCTACAGAGAGTTACATTGAGTCCACCCCTCCAATGCCTTCTTTCTTAACCAATCAGCTGCTTCTCCTAATGACTGACCCGTTCTGCAGTCAGTTACATGTTTTAACCACAAACACATGTCTGATGCGCGCAAACCTTTACATTTGCCTTCACCTACTGTAGTATGTTTGCTTTAAAATGTACTTCTTTCAAAACTGGACGTGTGAGACTTATATATAACTACATTAGGTGTATTTTTGTATATAAATATATATCAAACCCTTTTAGAGCAAGCACACTGGGTTAAAGCCTTTACATACCAGTATATGGATTGATTGATTTTTCATTTTATATTTTACACAGATGCAGGAGATGAAGTACTCCGACAACAGACGATCTACTGAAACCAAGACATTGGAGTCATATTTTAAGAAGTTAGAACATTTTTTGGAAAACAAGGTAAATATAATTTATGTGGCTATTTCCAATGTAGCTCTAGAATATTACAGGATAAAATATCTTTCCCTTTTTTAATTTTTTTTGGAAATTGTACACATTATTTTCTAAGGATTCCCACTATTCTTTGTCTTTGGTGTTTTTAACATGTTTGTAAGGCTTGTTACTGTGATTTCCATGTTGCAATCATGGGAGAACCTTGCAAAAAAGGCAGTTCGAAAGGCTTCTGGGAGATGTGGTCCATCACTTCATAATAACTACTGAAAAAATAAGGATATTGTTCCCAATTTGTTGGCAAAACTGAAATAACTCTTTCTTTTGGTTCTAGAATTACTCTGCTCAGGCCTGGGAGGTTATCAGAATACAAGTTCAAGACAATTTGCAAAGGATGGATCGATTCACTGCTCATATTAGAACACACATGATGGATAATTCCAATGTTTAATATTTCCTTTTCTTTTGGGAGAAACTTATAAAGTGTTATCCAGTCTGGATATTTCTGTAAACATATATAACAAAGTATTTATTTATTGAATTATTTATTTAATTTGGTATTTAAATTAACTGTATTCACTGTTTACGTTTTCATATTTATTTATTGTTAAAATATATGATGTATTGAAGCTACAGCCCCATTTATGAACAAGTATTATTTTGTAGGTGTTGATTCCTTAATTTATCTATTTATAAAGATTTATTTGTGTATTTGTATGTTTTTTATTTAATGGTTGTAATTGTCTAAGCATGTTGTATGTTATTTATCACTATGTATTCAAATAAAATGTAAAAAGTATATATTGTTTGAGTCATGATGCTTAAATCTTTCCTTGGCGTTTTTATTAATGGTATAATATGGAGATTGATCTGAGTAGCTGCTTGCTGCTCATGAATGTCTTGTATGGGTTGCTTTATTTTTCAGAGGCTATGGAAGATGTATTAGAAGGTCATACATGCATTAAAATTAGGTGTTGGCTTTAATCGCATCTGCTGAATATGTTTACTGCATTGCAATGTCTTCAAATGATATAGAAAGGCAGCACTAATGAGGGGAATGGTACGCACATGGAATCTAAACCGTGTTAACTATAAGGTGCACCTTAAATCGCGTGCTTAGTAACATGAATGGAAAGCAGATGTATCATTATTAAAATTTTCTTATCTCAAATGCATAACTGGGGAATGGCCACACCTGTGATTGTTGGCAGGACAGAATTATTCTCATCCCTGCCAAAATTAGCCCTACTTACCCTGTATTACTCTTATGGCTTCCAGTAGACTTTTGCGATGTCATTTTGTAGTTTCTTTGACTATATGATATTAAATAAATAAATAACTGATACTCTTTCTTGTCATGTTTTTTTAATGCAGCTCTCTCGTCTCTGTGAGAATCAGAACGCATGCTTGGAAACATTTACAACAACTTCTTTAGGGTGATGCAAAACTTTTGGCCGTAGCTGTACATCATAAACTAATCCCATGAATTGCTATACTACGACTTCTATTGGTCATAGTAAACATTGCATGCAAGAGCACTTTGCTTTAAACTAAAGTCTTATGTCTGTTTTAATGGGCCTTGAAAATGGAGCCCCTTATATGATGATGGTGTCGATTGTAGGCTGTAACAGCACACTTTTATCATCTAAAACTGCTACCTCTTACAGACATTTGTGATTGAATTTGACTATAATTTGATACACTTTAATATAAATATATAAACTTGTTATATACATATTGCAAACATGCACATGCGCTCATTCATATATTGAGTGTTCATCTATAAAAACAATCAATGGTAGCTTATATAGTAAGAA
Organism: Polyodon spathula; assembly: GCF_017654505.1. Taxonomy (NCBI): domain Eukaryota; kingdom Metazoa; phylum Chordata; class Actinopteri; order Acipenseriformes; family Polyodontidae; genus Polyodon; species Polyodon spathula. Next base: position 42,258,318 of record NC_054545.1, read on the forward strand.
AAGTATACAATTATTTGACAACAGTTTTCACTAGAAGACATTGAGAAATAATTCTAACTATAACGCTTTTCAAACAATTGCAAAAGTTTCTTTATGCTTCGCTACAGTTTTGTGTGTGCTGCATATTCTGGTTGTGAACCATTAAGGTAACTAGATTATTTCATTTTTTGTATTAATATTGCCTTCAAACAGAAACAAATATATAGCCGTACAATCAAAATCTGTTCTATTTTAATATAAATACAGTACAAATAAATAGCTTTATACAAGACCATAACATGAAGTACATAACACACAATAAATAAATAAATAAATAAATAGATAAATAGACAAACAAACACATTAAATAAATAAACATGTTAGATACATAAATAATTAAATAAATAGTTGTTGCTTTCCAGTGTTTTTTTTTCATAAATAGCAGTCTAACAAAAATAACGAATAGTGCATCCACTTTATATAACTACAAAGAACACTGTCGAACTCCCTTAATAAATTAGGATTGCGTTAGTATTTTAAAATGTACCACAGATAGATTTTACAGGGGAAGGCACTGTTTTTAAATGGGTGAAGTGCTCCTTTGTCTCCTCAAGGAAGCTGTGATCAGGTCAAGACGTTGTAAATGTTTCCAAACTTGTGTTCTGATAATCTCCCAGGCATGAGCACTGTTTCCCTAAAGAACAAAACATCATTGAGTAAGTAAAGAGATTAGTAACATTTAAACAATTAAGAGTTAAACATTCCAAATATATGCCTTTCACATAGTATTCATTGGTCTAAAGTGGAAAGAATTACAGAGTAAGCAGTGAATTTAATTAACCCAAAACTACCTCATCTACACTACTGCTCTATGAGAGGATTCAATCAAATCTTAAAAGATAACATCATTGTCTCTCTAGTTTTGTTTCAGTGTTCTCCTAAGACTGCAAATTTGTTTGAAAAGCTCCATAGAAAATCAAACTGACAGGGGTCACAATGCCTCTGAATAAAAAGCAAATGATTCAAACTCTAAACATTTTTTTAAAAAAAATAACCAAATATTCAGTGTGCTTCCGGTTATGTATTCAGAAAAGAATAAAATAGACAAACCTTTCGTTTCAAATAGTTTTCCAGTTTCTTAAAATAATGAATAATTCTCTGGTTCTCTTTCCGATGATCTCCTGAGCTGTCCATTGTCTCTTTATCCATCTTCAAGGAAAGAAATAAAATGAAACTCCAGTTATACAGTTTCTTCTGCATTGCTACGAATACAGTTATGAATTGAAGTCTGTTCATATCCAATAAAGGTGCTTTTTTAAAACTCATTCAAATGAAAATCTAAACAGGGGTTACATTATTTGTACTTCTGTTCCTATTTCTTGTATCAGGTGCAAGTCGTTGAGGCAGCTGCATGGTCAGAAGTACTCACACATTGCTTAAGATGAGCACTCTGAGTATGGATATTGCTTTGAAACTTGTCCAGCTTTTCTCGGTCCCATCTCACAGAGTCCATATTTCCATTATACAGCTTGCTGATATGATGAAGCACTTGGTATATAATGGAAATATTGCTCACCTGAAAAACACCAACGAGAGAAAGTGTAGTGCATTACCACGTGCTTATCATTCCATGTCTTGAAGATGTATTGAATAAACTACAGCGGTAGCAGTTTGCAGGACTCAGTAATGTTGCTCTTACCTGTGAATTTGAGATGTAAACACTACCTGGGGAGGGGATGTTCTCCACATGTTCTTCGTTTATCACGAACTCTTTACCCTGAAATTAAACAAACAAACAAAACATGATTTTGTGTTTGCTTTTCGCCACACGTAAAATAGTACAATAATGTTATATAGGGCCCTATCTTGACTTGTTTTAGGCGCTGGAAGAAGGGCTGTCTATCTCTCTATCTATCTATCTATCTATCTATAGATGTAGATATATAAATAGATACAAAACTCCTAAGTACGCATTTGAGAAAGTATGCCGCCTATAAATATCTAAGCTTAAACTACGACCTCGGTGTTTCCAAGAAAACCTAAGGATAAGTTACATTTAGATCATTTATCGTCATTTCATGAAATGCAAATATGCATTACAATCACACAAATAACACGTCTAATTGACTGACGTCAGCTGTAAGCGAACCCCTGATGTGAAGGCTTACCATGTGTGTTATCATTTGCAGGCTGTCCCGGCTCACGTCTTTGTACCTGTGTTGAATCCACTTGCATCCCAGAGAAGAACTCCGACTCACGGCTACCATCACAACAATGCATTTCCACAAGCTCCTCAGATCCATTTTCTAAACGATGTATACTGCGTATACTGTGAAAACAATGACGAGTATGGTAGCTGCTTTAAACAATCCACAGTATGTGCACAATTCGACAATGAACAATAATGATGTGAAGCAGCAAAATATAACTTACCTTTCAGCGCTGAAGTGCTCAGGGTGCTGAGTGTTTGGATCCATGCTGCCTGCCTGCCTGCTGTTTATATTATGAAATCGAATCTGGGAGGAGTTTGAACTTTGCAAGACGGGATTCACAGAATACTTTCATTTTCTAGATGCTACTTCCTAGTCACAAATCAATAGTCCTATACTAGTTAATTGGTAAAGTCTGTATAAAAGTATTACCAGGCATGCAATACAATTCTTCCTCGAAAAGCACAGGGAAGCTGTTTTTTGTTGAAATTTGTTCTAATTACTATAGATATGTAGCCTACCCTTTGAATTGCCCATTCCCTGAGCCTTAATGAATTGGTGACCGCGTTTGTCGGCTTTGTCGCGACGCCTTCAGCTATCCTGGCGATATACTGGAACCCCACATGAGATCCGTCCGACTCTTGTACCCAGAGGAAAACTCCATTACACGACAGACACCGGACCAAATGATGTCACCAGCACACGTACACCACGATATTATATCCATGTGCGAATCTTTTACACAGGGCGATTGTACTTGCTAAAGCGAAGGCAACATTAAATACACACGTTTTCATTGTATTTCTTCATTGAACCCTGTAATATCACTGAGCATGTAACCTGGGTGTTTATTTTTAATTGTTTCTCAGCAATATCTTATTGACAGTATATATTCCAACAGCTATCACTCCACATCTTCATTTATATCATGTGGGGCAGAGTCTATGACATCCTTATGACCCCCAACCCCCTAACACGCACTACCACTATCCTGGATTTCCCTACTTTTGGAACAAATGCTAACTTGAAACAGCTCGGAGTTCGATAGTGAAAGCGTGCTGGCCGGATCACGCTTCCGATTACCATAAACACTCCCGGAACAGCCTACGTCAGAGACCCGAAGAGCGGTTGACAGGAACACATGTATCTGCTCATTTTCGTTTTCATGTTGCTTTTTTAAATCGCTAGACTATTGCGGAATTTATTTCAAGGATTTATCAGTGTTATTTATTTTTGTTTGAAATTTATATTACATTATAAGTGCTTTACCTTTTATTTGACAGTTACACGAAATGAAAGAATAAGCGCGAGGTGGTTTTGTAACGCGTTCCATCGTTTTTTTGCTGTGTCGAAAGAGAACGAAAGAAAGAAAGAAAGAACGACATTTTACTGCTCAGCTTTCATAGGAAACCTGTATAAAATATTATATAAAAATCGGCTTTTGCTTTCAGCTAATTAAAGCAAATGGGAACGCAGGAGAGCACGAGACAAGTCCGGCTTAGCTTTAACAGAAAGTGCAGGCTAAAGTGAACGCAAACAGAGACCCATAGAGAATTAATTTGACAAAATTAATATTATGTGTTAATAGAATAGCAACATAAGGCAGCTGCACTTGCTACACTTTCTAATGTCTTCATTTGAAAATAACAAAGAAAACTGTGCTGAGGAACACCCGACTGCGGGGAAACTCCTTACAGTTTTCGCTTTCCGACTTACCTGCTTCACCAGGTGTATATATACTCACCTGTACAGCATGGCACTCAGAACACCGCCTGGAAATCCTTCAAGACAAGAGACTAGAACACCTTTCCGCTCACAATTTTATACCGCAAACTTCGAATACAAGTTGCTAGACTCACAATGGGCCGAAATATGTTCGCATTGTGCTTTGTACTGTCGCTATTATGCGGCTGCTGCTCATCGCTAGGATGCAAATGGATCAAGGACGACCTGTACAAACCCACCAGCGTTGAAACCATGAACCTGCTGAAACACATGGTAAGATAACCTTCTACTGTACTTAGAACAATCGTATACATTGAACGAGCGATATTAAAATCATTAAACATGACAGGAAAGGTGGATGTATGCATTCTCGGGTATTGCATGTGCTGATGAAGAGAGTATGGGGAGAGCAATGTTTCAAAACCTATTGCAATGCAGCTTCTCAGTTTAATACTCATCCTTTAGGACAAATAATAATAATAATAATAATAATATAATAATAATAATAATAATAATAATAATAATAATAATAATAAGCCATGATTTTCTACTTAATAATACGTGCAGTAATTTCATTTGGTGGATTTTGACATTTTCTTTTCTTTTCCTTTCAGGGCAAGGAGTTTGTTAAAGAAAGAGCACACATGCATATCCCACCTAAAGCTTACAAAGTACACAGAAATATAAAGGTAAACCTGCCTGCTTTTTATCATTTTTATTCTGCACTTAAAAAACTTTATTAGGTATTGAATTGCAGTTTTCATGCACTGTTATTAAACATAACTATGTTTTGTTTTCAGCCTGAGCCAGTCGTTTTTAGCTATGTGTGTTTATATACACGAGTAGCAATGTTAGGCCACATTCTAACTAAAGTAGTTCCATTTACTATAAATGTAGTTTCTGTAATATAGTTATACTGCATTCACACCTGTAGTTAAATAGCACCCCTCCAAAACATGTTTCACTAATGGCAAGCAACATTTCTATAATGTATTTGATTACTGTTTTCTAGTTTTATATTTTTATGTTTTCATTTTCCCATTTTCCTTTTAAAAAAGAGTTTAAGTTTTATAAAATGCTGTAACTGATTCGTTCATGTCTTTGTTTACAGCTGGGAGACAATGTGTTTGAGCTTCATGAAGCATTTCTTAACATCAGCAAGATTTTCAATTTAAATAAAGACTCGGTGCCAACATGGAACAGGACTGCACTGGATACCTTTAGAAACAACCTCTACCGACAGGCTAAAGAACTGAAGTCTTGTGTATGTTATTCATTATTAATCAATCCTTTACCTTTAATCAAAGAATTCAATAAATCTTACCTGCTGTGCACATTCATTCACTATATAGTCATTGTATGTGCAGTTTTTAAAGGAATACACAGGAGGGTGTATTTTAATTAAACTAAAATGACAATGTTAATTTAATGAAAGCTTGTTTTCTCTGCCTTACATTCATGTAGTCCTGAACATTCTAGTTCATTTATCCTACAGAGAGTTACATTGAGTCCACCCCTCCAATGCCTTCTTTCTTAACCAATCAGCTGCTTCTCTTAATGACTGACCCGTTCTGCAGTCATTTACATGTTTTAACCACAAATACATGTCTGATGCACGCAAACCTTTACGTTTGCCTTCACCTACTGTAGTATGTACCTGAAAAAACTGTAAATGAAAATACAGGCTTGCTTTAACATATGTTCTTTCAAAACTGCACGTTTGAGACCGATATAGAACTACATTAGGTCTATTTTTGTCTACAAAAACATATCAAATCCATTTAGAACAAGTACACTCGGGTAAAGCATTTATGTACCGCTATAAATGCTACCGCTTTCTCATTTTATTTTTTACACAGATGCAGGAGATGAAGTACTCCGACAACAGACGATCTACTGAAATAAAGACATTGGAGTCATATTTTAAGAAGTTAGAACATTTTTTGGAAAACAAGGTACATATAATTTCTGTTACTATTGCCATTGTATGCCCACTATTCTCTGTCTTTGGTGTTTTAAATATAATTATAACGCTTGTTACTGTGATTTCCATGTTGGAGTCATGGGAGAGCCGTGCAATCATGTGACCTAAGGCAGTTGCAAAGGCTTCTGGGAGATGGAGTCCATCACTTCATAATAACTACTGAAAAAATAAGGATATTGGTCCCAATTTGTTGGCAAAACTGAAATAACTCTTTCTTTTGGTTCTAGAATTACTCTGCTCAGGCCTGGGAGGTTATCAGAATACAAGTTCAAGACAATTTGCAAAGGATGGATCGATTCACTGCTCATATTAGAACACACATGATGGATAATTCCAATGTTTAATATTTCCTTTTCTTTTGGGAGAGGCTTATAAAGTGTTATGCATTCTGCATATTTCTATAAACATATATAACAAAGTGTTTATCTATTGAATTATTTATTAAACTTTTGTATTTACATTAATTGTATTTAATGTTTACGTTTTCATATTTATTTATTGTTCAAATATATGATGTATTGAAGCTACAGCACCATTTCTGAACAAGTATTATTATGTAGGTGTCGATTCCTTAATTTATCTATTTATAAAGATTTATTTGTGTATTTGTACGTTTTTTATTTAATGGTTGTAACTGTCTAAACATTTTGTATGTTATTTATTGATATGTATTTATTCAAATATGTTAAAAATACATATTGTTTGAGTCATGATGCTTAAATCTTTTCTTGTCGTTTTTATTAATGGTATAATATGGAGATTGATCTGAGTAGCTCCATGCTGCTCAGGAATGGCTTTTATGGTTTGCTTTAGTTGGTTTACATCTCAGAGGCTATGTATTGCTTTAGAAGGTCACACATGCATTAAAAATTAGGCGTTGGGCTGAATCGCATCTGCTGAATATGCCTAATACATTGTAATGTCTTCAAATGATATAGAAAGATAGCACTAATTAGGAGAATGGTATCTAAACCCTGTTAACTATAAGGTACACCTTAAATCGCGTGCTTAGTAACGCGGATGCAAAGCGGGTGTTGTGAGCTGCGACCCGTCTTATAAAAAGCATTTTCAAAAGAGAGGAAGAAGGGGCCTGCACCACTTAACTTCTACACCACTCAATTACATCTTATCTATGGCCTCCATAGATCTTATCATTGTAGCAGTTTTCTTAACTTACATTTTTTGAAACATATTTGAATGGTTCTGGACCAATACAAGCTCCGTTTTTTGGTGCTGAAAGAGCAGCTCCGTCTTATAAAAGCTGCCTTTTAGCACATTTTTTTCTCTCATCATGGAGGTACTCCTTGTTAACAGAGAAAGGCAGCATTTTAAAAAGAGAGAATTATTTGTAAGTGTGATTATATTATTAGAAAGCAAGACTGAGGCCGGGAGGGGAGAGGAGAGCGTTGGTTTGCGTTCGTTATCACTGAGACGGCATCAGATCTGATTGAGACGAAGCAAAAACCATCCCATAGGAATGGGCCAGTAGGTACCCACGAGCCTCCCAACAGGTAGAGTCGGTCTGGATCAAGCGCTTTGGGTGTAGCAGTCGTTAGATGGCGCCAAAAAGCGGTGTTGAAATAGTATTAATGACTTTACGAGTAACACGGTTAGGTTTAGGGGTAGAGATTGTGTTAGCTGTACACATTAGGTTTAGGTGTAGGGGATAGATTTAGGGTTTAGTAGGATAGTAGGTACCTAGTGGCCCATTCTTATGGGGTGATTTTTGTTTGATAACGTCCCATTCAATCGACTGATCTCAATCAGAGTCGGTCTGGATGAAGCGCTTTAATGGAGGCTGAATATAGTAGCCGTAGGGGGTGCTAAGGTGCTAAAAATCGGTGTTGAAGTAATAGTTAAAATGTCTTTAATAGTAACACAGTCAGGGTTAGGGGTAGACATTAGGTTTAGGGGTAGAGTAGATTTATGGTTTAGTATGCTAGTAGGTACCTACTGGCCCATTCATATGGGCTGATTTGTGTTTGATAACATCTCATTCAATCGACTGATCTCAATCAGAGCGGCTGGAAATTAGGTGGGATTTAAAAAAATGAATATCATTGAAAGTGTTTTAGTAACGTTTGCAAAAAAGGTTGATTAGGTAGCAAAACCAGAATTATATTATACTAGCCTGGGTTATTTAAGATAACAATACGCTCCCTTTGAATTGTTAGTTACTGCAGGTACTGAGTTGCCCTCCAGTCCAGCAGGATCTCAGAAGCCTCAGACACTCATTAATTATGACTAATCTCCTTTACCTATTCTGCGTTATTGGGGTGAATACTGATGCCTGATGTCGCCGTTCTGTGCCAATCCAAAATTTGATTAACTCTCTGGAGACACCCAATGTCTGGGAAAATTATATTTTCCCTTTTTTTCTGACAGGAGTGATGGAGAATACATGTATAACAGCCCTGTAGTCAATCTGTGTCATACTATGTATTCATTAGATTGATTTACTTTGATTTCATTTAACGATGATTGTGCTGTAACCCTGCCTATTAGACCGCCATTTTGGTATGCTGCCATCACCTTAAAACGTATAGTAGAACGAACAGCATTAAAACGTGCAGAGATACTGAAATTTATTTTTAAAGCAATTTTAATCGACGTTGCTAATTCTTTTCCCAAACCAATATAACAAAAAAAAGAACATTTCAATTACGACAATATTAAAAAAAAGAAAAGAAAAGAAAAGAAAAAACATAAGGGCACTTAAAATGTGCTGGTAAATATTATCCCTCAGTAAGTTAACCAGAGGCACACGTCTAATTTTATCTATATAAATAAATTACTCGCACTTTTAGTTACAAAAGTTTCGTGAAATCGCAACTGAACAGGAAAAGGGGTTTCTGTTTGTTCATTAGGACTTTCAACAGTGAGTTCTCTGGTATTTTGGGGTTTCTTCTTCAAGGGGAATTATTGGTTAAAACGGAATAACGGCTGTCTATTGTACCGAGATTTCATGGGATACAAGAAATCGCAATTTCCACATAATACCATCTGTGCGGTATACCCAGTGTACCCGAAGCGGAAGAATTAGCTTTATAGGCCTAATAGAAAGAGTAATCCTGCGGTTACAACAAGCCATCATTAAATGTCATTAGCAAAAGCATCCTCGCAGACAATGCATTAAGTAAGCATCTATCATCATTAACAATACTGGGATAGGTACAAAACCTACACATCCCTTCCGGCACTTTAAAATGAACTCTGACATCACACACCAATGTAAATCTAGAAATATTGTTTTTGTATTCTTTCGTGGTAATGACCGTATGTGTGGCAGTAGCCTACATCTCCCTACAATAATAGTTATTTATTGATCCACCTCGTTGACGTGATTTTAATCCACACTTGCTATATTGAGAAACACTACAAAGCGTCAGAATTGTTATGCTCTGCGTATCTGATTTAAAGTGACATAACTCCGTTTATACAACCGATCTCAGAACTGACGCTGCTGAAATTGCGCATCACCTGGATCGACAGCTAGCACGATTATAATAGGCAGTTGGGTTTTTTTTGTTTGTTTGTTTTTTTTTTTTTGTTGTTGTTGTTGTTTGTGAAATATTTACACAATTGCCAGTTATTTTTCTTATGTTTGTTCTGTAAAAATCACGGACACTCCCTGTCAAATGCTACTACTACTACTACTACTATAATAATAATAATAATAATAATAATAATAATAATAATAATAATAATAATAATAATTTTACAATTTTTTAGCGTGTACTTTGGCGTTCTATGAGTGTGAAAATACAGAAATAAACTAACTAATAAACAGTGAAGTAATATAAATAAAATAAGCATAATTATTTGTACAAGTATGCTAGAAAGCGTATTCCTCAGTGCGAGAATACCACAAAGCAGAAGCGAGAAAAGCAACGGTAAGATTTTCCCTAGAAGAACCAAAAAAGTCTATTAAAAGCAAAACTCGTGTTCGCTCACGTTTTCAACTGATGAAAACGATGCCTTCGTTTTTCACTTAGTAAATTAACCGTAACCTTTCCTTTATAAAGGCTGGCAGAATGGGTTCAAGCAGCACATTTTGGTGGACGTTTTCTTTGCATCAACCTCGTCAGTTAAGGTATGTCTATTGGGAAACATGTAAACCTATGTGTATGCTGTGACTGCTTTTATAAACTGTTTTGAACTAATTCGTATTTTGATTTTGTTATAGGGACGATTTAAACTCATTGCACGATGGCACAGCTGCATTTCTGGACATTTTGTCTCGTTTTGACATTCGTCCCTCAAATTCTTTCTCTGGAATGCAAATGGATGGATTTTCAGTTCAGACATAAAAATGAAATAAGTGCTGGTTTTCTGATTAAAAACCAAAAGTGCTTTTTGTACCATTTGAAAAAAATTTGTATAACAGGTGTTATATATATATATATATATATATATATTATATATATATATATATATATATATATATATATATATATATATATATATATAATATATATATATATATATATATATATATATATATATATATATATATATATATGGCATATATTAATGAACAGCTACTGTAGATAATAAAATTACGACAACTACAACAAATGGTCAGCCGTCCAAAGGTAACTTTGCAGAAAGTCTTTCCTATTGCCGGACGGCAAAGGACTTGCGGATATAAGTCTTCTAAGAGCCATCGGGATGGCCTAAAATAAATGAAATATAACTTTTTATGACAAAAACACTGTAGACTATTAAATATATATTATTATATATAATTATTAATATATAATATAATAATAATATTATAATAATAATAATAATAATTATATTAATTATTACGGACACGCCAAAACTTAATTTTTTGTTTTTTTTTTTTTTTTTTTTTTTTTTTTTTTTTTTTTTTTTTTTAATGTATCAGACTGAGACAACTGCATTGATTGCATATAACGTTCTGAGCCACGTCCTCAGACTTTTTGACGAAACTCTTACACCTGTGTCTTGGGACCTCTCAAAGCTGCGTCACTTCAAAAATACCCTATTCCGTCAGACAGAGAAGCTTGAGGAATGCGTAAGTAACACTTTGAATAGGTTACCGATACAGGATATATGTAGTTAAGTAGAAATGCCGGTTTGTATTGCATAGAACAGTCTTGATTCACGTTTTTTTTCGTCATTTAGATGGAAGGTCAAACACCTTTTGTTGGGGTCTTGAACTCCTTTGCCGACCGCAGCGAGCTTCTGAAGACCTACTTTGAAAATATGGAAAATGTTTTAAAGGACAAGGTAGAGTTAAGCATTTTTATATGAAATTCACGTGTAAAAGTGTACAGTGATAAAGAATAAGCCGCTACTGTGCCTATAATACATGGCGTTATTCACGTAATGTAATATGTGATCATGTGCATGTTATTCCAGGACCATGGTGTCTGCGCCTGGGAAATCGTAAGGATGCAAGTTATTCGTAACTTGAACCAACTAAATATGATGCTTGACAGAGCTGGGAATCGTTAAGAAAACAGAAGCATCGAACATGAGAAAACTCGCTTGTGCATTCCCCAAAATAATCAATTTATGGAATAATCACGTTTTTACTGTCTTCTGATCAGTATTAACAAAATCGTTATAATTTATAGCCTGTTCTTGTGCTATATTGCACCTTTTTTTCGCATTATTTATTTATTTATTTATTAACCTTGACTGTAATGCTACGTATTGTCATTTATTTATTTGGAACAACCTGTTTTACTTGGTTTGATATTTATCTATTTATTTATTTATTTATTTATTTGTATGGAATCTGTTAGCTTTTTAAAAAATGCGATAAAAAAAATAAAGTATGATTTCATAAGTTTTGCTTGTGCTTTTTTAAGAAAACAATGTACTATTGTTCTGCCAATACAAAACGATATTGGGGGGGGGGGGGGGGGGCATTGTGACGCATTGTGACGCATTATCAATCCTATTATCATACCGATCATCAGTTAGAGCCTAATCATTAAACTATCGTTTTTGTTCGTAAAGATGTAAAATGTTTCTGGTTTAACATTCATAGATGGTTTTTTTTTTTTTTTTTTTTTTTGTTTTTTTTTTAAAGAACAGTATGATTTAGTGTTAGAGGTTCTTTAAAATAGCGCTTACTGGGATCCATATACTACAGAAGTCAAACAAATCTTCTTTGACTTGTCTGATCTATGGCTAGTACATTAGCTTGACAGACTTTACTTTGGGAGTGTGCTTAGGTCTCTGCAACTACTTTTAGACTTTTTTTGGATATGTTTGTAGTCAGTGGAACACTGTAAACCAACCGCCTTGGTTTTTTTACATGTTGTAAGTTGTAACACGCAAATATGTATACATGCTCAAGGATAGGTTATTCAAAACCAGATAAGTGGGCCAAATATATAAGCAGTGGCTCAACTAACCATGTTATTATTACCATGGTATAGTACATCGCCAAATTAAAAGCACGTGTAACAGAACCAAAAAAGAAACGTCCCACAGTTTTCTGACTGGTGATTCCTAAGGCATAGTTCACAATAGCTAGAATATATTGTCCACATTGCTTGGCATTGTATCGATTGAGTTTATTTAATTATTTATTACAGGTATATATCACTTTTTATGTATAAGTATCACAAAGCACTGTGCAGTACATTTTAAAATATACTCCCAGCTTTAGTGCGCGAACCTCTCACAGTTGCGCGCTTCAAATCAGCTCTCAAGATCTACCTGTTCTCTTTTGCTTTCAATGCTCTTTAAGCCTGATATCTGTTATTCGCTGCTGTCTACATTGCTATTTCAGGTTTTTCACTCCTTCTTATTCGTGTTATTCTGTATGACACACGCGTCCACAATGTTTAAAATTAAAATCTTAGCCTTTTATTTAATGTATTGTGCCTATATTTAATGTATTTGCATTTTTTAATGCACTATGCCCTGTATTTCACTGCATTTAATGTAGTATGCATTGTTCCTAACTATCTTGTAAAGCGCTTTGTGATGGTGGTCCACTATGAAAGGTGCTATGTAAAATAAATATTGATTGATGTTGTCGTATAAGACGAAAATGCGTACCGTGGGTATATTTTTTAACAGGATAGCCTTTATAATAAAGGCAGAGATGATGCTTACAGTCTGAAGGTGAGCGATACATGCCTAACTTAAGGAAAACTCCTGATTGTACATTTTTGTTTTCAAGATGATTCAATAAGATGAAGTGGTCTACAATATCAAAGGCAGCACTTAGATCTTAGAGAATTGAAACTGAAGGAAAGTCCAAGTCAGACTTTAACAGCAGATCATCTACAACTCTGACAAGGGCTGTCTCTGTGTTATGTGCAGCACGGAATCCAGACTGAAACCTCACAGATACATAATTTAGAATTTATGTCTAATTAGACAATTGGACATTCTTTCTAGAACGTTATTTAAGAATGGTAAATTGGAGATTGGCCTATAATTATTCAGGACTTTGAGGACTTTAGTAGACAATAATCCTTACACTAGCAGTGCATTAGAGCAGACATTTTGAAAAGCTTTGAAAGTGTAACTATAAAGTCTGTTTCAAAGCTTTTTTTCAGAATGCCTGCTCTAGTGTATTGATAGTGTAAGGATTATTACCTATATTGTCAAACAGGTAACATAGCAATAATGATCCATGACGTGGTACGGAAAAGAAAAACCTGAGGATTTGAGGACAGAGCTCAAACCTAGAGCACCGGAATGGCCATTTTAAAAAGATCTTTGAAACAGACTTTAAAAATATAATTGTAAAAAGTCGTCAAAATGTTAACAACGAAGAGAAAAATGACAAGTACATTATTTAAACAGTTGTAACAAGACGTATGGACGTATAAGGTTGTATTTTTCAGAACCCCTCTACTTACTTTTAAATGTACAACTTATCAACTTTGTCAAGTTGATTAACAGTAAAAATTGTTGTCTTGGCTAACGTTCTTAATAGGGTTAAGATGACATCATAAATAACAAATAATCCCACACCAAGTTTTTTCACATTTGAATAAGTGCTTCCCAAGGCTAAACGTGTGTGCATAAATAAGACAGACAACACTACAGTATCGCCCTGATACTGGGTATATTTGTCCCCTACTAGATTATTCATGTTTGGCTTTTTTCCCTCAGTAACAAAAATTGCATACAAATAAACAAAAAATGAAATATAATTGCAATACTACCCTTACTAAAGTTTATTTACTGGTTTATTTACTTTGGCGCATTAATGTCACAAAACTCTGCTAATGGCCTTCATGTTCGGTACATGATTGTGTACACTTTCTATCCACAGTGCAGGGATGGCAGAAGAGGTGCAGAGAGCTTCTCCTTCAGTCTGCTTCTGAAGCTCCTCCAATTCGAAGCAAACTTATGTCATTCATGTCAAGGAAACATTTAAAAAAAAAAACCGTTGTGTAATTGTGTGGCATTTTATGTCACTTTTTTGATACCCCTCTAGCAGAGAATGACCCTTACAGCCTTTTGAGAAAACAAAATTATCAAACAGTATTTTGTACACGGGACTGCATCACATACTAGAGAAGAAACCAGTCCTGTATATATTACTTTTTGATAGCCCTGTAGACCAACATGGAAAAGAGATGCCTAATATATGTTATTTGATTAGGGGGTAAGTAAGAGGGATCAATACTTTAGCGACCTTTAAAATACAGTAAAAAATGTATTTCGGAAAATTAAAAAGGGACATGTAAGACCGGGGGGGGGGGGGGGGGGGGGGGCAAGGGGGGGGGACATAATACATTAAATCTGGTTCAATGTTTACGATCGTGAGGAAACTCCAGCCCCTCGAATAACATATTCATTACCAGTAGCTTTTTTATACAAAAATAAATAGTAGATAGACTACTATTAGGCAAAAATAAAAATGAAATTCATAAAATGTGAACATTACAGTCCCATAGAAAACGTGTATTTAAGATATTCATTTCAAACATTTCCCAGGACATGTGGACAGTGGGATTGTAGTGCTGTCGTTTCTCAACATGTGGGGTTCGGAGGTTCAGGTGCTATACCACGCACCTGCCCGAAATCTGGCGAGACTGTTCATTTTGTATTCCCTAAGAAAAATAGTTTGATTGATACTATGAAAAATAATAATGGGGTCACTCTAATGGAAAGTTTCATTTCCCCAATAGCTACATCAGAGGTGAAATTCCATACCAGTTTTAGAAACCAGAATTATTAAATGTATCGCCTTAACACAATATAAATTTATTGGTGTTCAAATAATATATGCCATTCTGTAAACAAAAATAATAATAATAAAATATAGGCACAGCAATTAGACAGTGACCAGCAGAACAACCTAATTGTTTAATATTCATATGGCGAACTATCCTTTCATCTTATAGTCATGACAGATAAACCCAGCATAGTGCGCCCGGCCACCAAAAAAAGTCGCCTAATGTAACTCTTTCTGCTAAATTGTGTCTTCATTTCATCAGTCTTTAGCTGGATATTGAACATGGCTGGATGATGGAAGACGAAAAAACGTTTCGTATAGGAAGATGAAATATAATGGAGTTGTCTTTTCGTTGTTTTTGTAGAGAGCATTGCTTGCAGACAACATCTTAAATTACACAATAGGCCTACTTAATGAAACCAAATTGTCTTTGGTGTGGCATCTTTTTGATACATCATCATTCTTTAAAAGCTCCGTTTTGTACCTATCCTTTTTTCATCAACAGCACATTTATTGGCTTAATGTGGGAGAAATACACCAACAAACGTTCTAATGGAAAGTTGCGGTAACTACAGCAGTGTAAGCGTTCATCACTGTAGAAATACCCACATAACAGCTTTGTCTTAGACAATGATACGAAAAAGAAACAAACCGAAACTTCATCATTTTCTGTAATTTCTTTAATACTATTCGTTTTTGATTTCGCCCTTTAAATACAGCAGCATGAATTTAAGAAGCATAACATTCTTCGAAAAACATTTGGACACCCTACTGAAGTAAATGCCTTTTAAGAGATTCTAATGTAACGTGTTGGTGACATTTTGAAATGTGTATTGTAATGTATGCACTGTTCCATATGTTTAATTGTCTATCTTTCTTGTATTTGAGTTTAGTCATACCAGAGCTGATCACAGAATGGCTTTTGAAAACGTCTTTGCTGTGTGCTGCATCGTGCTGTGCTTCTGGTCGCCGACTTTCTCAAAGCCAATGAGGTGCAGAATGAACGGACACCTGACTCAAATAAACAAACAACTGCTGATAGAGCTGGTAGGCTGGAAATAAGATAAACAGACCGGTCGAGAACTTGGTCATTCATTCACTTGTCAAATAGTTAATGGTTTACTTTAAGTGTACTTAACTGATATTTTTTTTTTTTTTTTTTGTACAGGGAGGCAATTTTCCTGTGCAATGCAAAAAAGAGAACGTAGCGATTGCTGTGCCGCTGGATGCCTATGAGATTACAGAGGACTCCCAGGTATGTAGCGCTTAGTGTGTGTGTGTGTGTGTGTGTGTGTGTGTGTGTGCGTATATATATATATATATTATATATATTTATATATCTAATATATATTAGAGATGAGATAGCGAGAAGAGAGAGAGAGAGAGGAGAGAGAGAGAGAGAGAGAGAGAGAGAGAGAGAGACTTTTAAGATCCTTTATTTAAATATTCCAAATAAAATCCATTAAAATTCAAATAAAGGTAAAACACAACAAAAGTTAAGATTCCTACTGCCTGAGCAAAATTTAAAAAATCCTAAAATATATCGTGTTCTCCTTAAAAACAGATTTTAAACAAAATAAAAGGATCATTAAAAAATCAATATTAAACAGTGTTTTTTTTTTTTTCTTTGTTGAAAACAGATAAAAGCCAAAAATAAAACACTGTAAAACAAAAATTAAATAAAATTAGAACAAAAACTGGAGCTCCCCCTCCTCACTCACAGCACACAAGGCGTCTCCCACACACCACCTCTCCTGAAAGTCCTCCAGGTTACTGACCAGTTTAAAATACTCAAACTCTACTCTGATCTGGCTGACCACGAGCACCCTGAACTGAACCACTAAACTGGTCAGTCCAGAACCAGAGAGTTGATTTTTCCTTGTCTTTAAAATAGCCAATTTTGCCTGTCCAAATAAAAAATTAATAAGAACACACCTGTTTTTCATTTTAAAACTGTATAGAACCCCAAAAATAAAAAGCTCCTTACTAAAAACGACCCCTAAATTATTCAGGATTCCCTGCAGTAAATTAAAAAGTGGCCGCAGCCTCTCACACTCACTGTAGGCATGAAAGAGAGTTTCCTCTGCTGAGCAAAAAGCGCACTGCTCACTGATGCTGGGGTCCACTCTATGGAGAAACCTGCCTGTGGACACAATGCAGTGTAGAATCTTCCACTGCAGGTCCCCCACTCTCTTGGCGAGAGGCGGCTTGTACAGCACCCTCCACACCGGCCTGTGCCCCTCCTCTACAGCCAAGTAAGCTCGCCACTTAGAGTCTACCAGACCCCTTAGCCTACTATACTCTGTGGCTTTAACACACAATTTGTATATATGTTTTCCATTCATTGTGTGAAAGATAATTTCCTCCACATTCTGCAATTTAAGCAAAGTCCCTCCATTCTCTCCACCCCCCTCACCTTCCTCACCTACTGCTGGTGACACGATCATCCCTGGAAATAAGGAAAGCTGTCTCTGCTCTGTGCCTCTGGACAACTCCTCCCTCAGGACTGCCTTGAGCCGCGGGGAGAGGCAGCCCCTCAACTCACCCATCAGTCTTTCTGCAAGCCTCTCTGAGTGCCAGCCTAGCTGTGCAGTTAGCTGGGAGGCAGTTAGCCAGCAGGAGAGCTCAAGGTTTAACAGGTGGACCATCCTGGTTACACCTGCTTTTAAAAAACTGGCACAGAGCGTCATCGACTGGAGGAACTTAACTGGAAAGAGTGGATTAAAAAATAGGGGCTCCTCAAACAGGTCCTGCCCTGTCAAGGACTCCACATCCCTTTCCACCCTCACCAGCTGCCAGGCTTTTAAAATACTTTGATAAAAAGGAGGAAGTCCTGCTTTACTAAAACTGGTGTTCTCAATTAAAAACAGGTGTTTTCCTAACCCCAGCCCCCCAAATCTATTGAGAAGGAAACAGGCCAGCCTCTTCCAATGAGCCTCCTCCTCAGTGTACAGGAGTCTCTGAACCGCCTGCAGTCTGAAGGCTGCCACCCTGCTGGCAATGCTGACTAGCCCCTGCCCCCCCTCATCACTAGGGAGGTAGAGGACTGCCGGCCTCAAACTGTGTCTCCCGCTCCAAAAGAACTCCAGCAACACTCTCTGGATCTCCTTCACCAGGCCCTGGGGTGGGTCCAGGCATACCAGCTTGTGCCACAAGCTAGAGGCCACCAGATTATTAATAACAAGCACCCGGCCCTTGAAGGACAGTTGAGCCAGCAGTCCCTTCCACCTCTGCAGCCGCCCCCTCACCCTGTCCAACAAACCCTCCCAGTTCTTTTTCATGTAGTTTTCTGTTCCGAGGTGCACCCCCAACACTTTAATACCTGTTCTGTTCCATTTCAGCCCCTCAGGCAGGAAAGGAGGGGTGCCCTCATCCCAGCTGCCTGACAGGAAGGTGTCACATTTTGCCCAGTTTACTCTGGCAGAAGATGCTCTCTGGAACTCATTTAGAGTCTGCTGCAGCGCTTGGACATCTGCATCCCCACTCACAAACACAGTCACATCGTCTGCGTAGGCAGACACCTTCACTGTGGCAGAGGAGGGTGTGGAGGGCGAGGAGGGCACTGTCCATCCAGCTAGCCTGACCCTCAGCAGGTGCAGCAGGGGCTCTATAACCAGTGAATACAGCATACCAGACAGGGCACAGCCCTGCCTTATACCCCTGCACACTGGGAAGGGCTGACTCAGCCCATTGTTGATCTTTAAAATACTAAAAATGTTGGAATATAAAAGCCGAATATAAGAAATAAAACCAGGACCGAACCCGAAGGCTTCCAGTGTATGAAAGAGGTAGGTGTGGTCGACTCTGTCGAAAGCCTTCTCTTGATCCAGGGAGACCATTCCTACATTAAAATCACAAATATCACTTACAGTTAAAAAATCTCGAATAAAAAACAAGTTATCAAAAATAGAGCGACCCGGTATACAATATGTTTGATCCATATGTATTACAGTTCCAATAACACTTTTTAATCTATTAGCGATTGTTTTGGATAAAATCTTTAAATCAGAACATAAAATTGACACAGGTCTCCAATTTTTAAGCTGGCATAGGTCTCCCTTCTTGGGCAGCAGTGTAACCACTGCCCTACGGCAGCTAAGAGGCAGTTCCTTGTGGCTGAGGCTCTCTCTCAGAACCTGGAGCAAATCCTCCCCCATTATATCCCAGAAATTATTATAAAATTCTGCTGGCAGTCCATCGATCCCGGGAACCTTTCCGCTGGAGAGCTGCTTGACAGCGGCGGTCATCTCCTGGTGGGTCAGCGGTGCGTCCAGCTGAATCTGCTCCTTCTCACTGAGGCTGGGTAACCCCTGGAGCAGCCGCTCAGTGTCCTCTATGTTGCACAGTTCTTTATTATAAAGTTCCTTGTAAAAACGCACCGCCTCTCTGCTGATTTCCTCCCGGGTGTGCAGTTCTTTCCCACCAGGAGTCCTGATACAACACAGCTGTCTACTGTCCGCTCTCTTCCTCTCCAGGTTGAAGAAGAAACTAGTGGGGGCATCCATGTCTCTCAACTCCATGAATCTGGAACGCACAATCGCCCCCTTCACTCTTTCCTTCAGCAAGCTCCCCAGCGCGATTTTCTGCTCCTTTAGGTTCTCCAGGGTCTGTTCTTTAAATTCTGAATTTAAACTTTCCTCTAGGAGGAGGATTTTGGACTCCAGTTCTCTCACGGCTGTGTTCAGTGACCTGGTTGCATTTATAGTATATTGTTGACAAAAACATTTAATTTGTATTTTGCCAATGTCCCACCACTGTCTTAAATCTTTATATTGTGCTTTTTCTTTTTTCCAAATTATCCAAAAAAGTTTGAATTGTTGCTTAAATTTTACATCTTGTAATAATTTTACATTGAAATGCCAGTAAGATGCTCTGTGGGGTTCTGATTGAATTATTACTGTAATTAATAGACAGTGGTGGTCAGAGAGACTACTGGGGATGATTCTTGCTTTGATAAATTTATTTAAATCGTTTTTTGAAGTATAAAACCGGTCTAGTCTTGCTCTATATACACAGTCTGTGTGATACTGAGACCAGGTGTATTGTCTTGAACTGGGGTGCAGGCATCTCCATATGTCAACCAGGTCACTGGACTCTAACAATGCAGCCAACTCTCTGGAGGACTGAGGGTGTGGTTCATCATTATTTCTATCAATATTAAAATTAACAGTACAATTAAAATCTCCTCCTACTACCACCACATCATTATTATTAATATTAAAAAGAGCTTGCTTTAATTTCTTAAAAAATAAAATTCGTTCCCCCCCTCTATTGGGGGCATAAATATTAATAAAAACATACACTGTACTGCCCAGCCTAGCTCTTACTTTTAAAATCCTCCCTTTCTCGATTTCATCCATATCTAGTAAAACTGCCCCCAGGCTGGGTTTAAAAAGCACGGCTACTCCTGCACTAGTACTAGCGCCGTGACTCATCACGCACAGCCCCTTCCACTCCGCTCGCCACGCCTCCTCATTCTCCTGATCCGAGTGCGTTTCCTGCAGAAACACCACCCCCGCCTGCTTCTGCTCTAAAAACTCGACTAGCTGCGCCCTCTTAAAAGACTGTCTGCAGCCGTTTAGATTAAAAGAAATAAAAACGCACCTTTCCATCATAGCTAAAAAAACTAACACACTAAAACAAGTAATAAAAGAAGTTTCATAAAACACAGCCATTTTTAAACAAGAGATTTTGAACCACTTTTAAGATCCTTTTTAATTTTCTGAACAATTTTTTTTAATCTATAACGTTTTGGCTGATCAAATTCTTCTATTGTGGCTTTCCTTGTTATAACGTGAGCGGAGTGGAGAAATAACCTTAGATCAGGGAAAAAACTCTCTATTTCTACTCCCCTTTTCCCTTTTGTTTCTATCATAAAATCATTTACCTGCTCAAGTGTGTATAACTTTTTCTTACTGACGGGTTGGCTATCAGGGATGTCTGAGATAAGCGAGGAGTCAGAGAGCTCCCCCTCCATCTCATCCGCGCTGTCCTCTCGCTCGCCCCCGAGAATCCGCTCCTCCGCAGCTCCCTCCGACTCCCCGACACCGGTCTCTGCTACAGCCGGCACTGTTTCAGGCGGCTGAGATTCAGCTAGCGGAGAGTCTTGCACCGCGCCCGGCTCACCCTGCGCTGTGCTCTCTTCCTCCGCGTTGGGAGGGACTGACGCCCCGCCTGGAGCCCGCAGTCTCCCTGTCTGCACGGGTTCGGAGTTCTGCACTGGCTGCGCTCTGCCATCCGGCAGCTCTGCAGCCTTCCGCTGAATTCGTGTCTTTTTCGCTACTACCTTGAATGATTCTTCACCATTCTCAGTAGTAGCGGTATTATCCTCCGAACCCGTCAGTGACAGGCTGCGGCTGGGTCTCTTTGTGCGAGGCCGTGGTGTTGGTGGTTCTGCTCCGGTTTCCTTCTGGATCGCCCCCTCCTCGGTCAGCACGGGCTCGCTCTGCGGCTGCGCTGGGGGAGCCGACTCTTCCTCCCGCTCACCCCCAACACCCCCGACTTCCTCCCCGCCAGCATCGCCCTGATCCTGCCCTGTCTCCGCTCTAGCCTCTTTTCTCGGGCAGGCTTTCCTCTGGTGTCCCTGTTCTCCACAGTAAAAACATCTCATCGTTTCGGAACTGACAAAAACTACACAATTCATCCCTTCCACGTTAAAATTCCAGGCAACATTAATGACTTGGTTAGGATCATTTAGTAAGACAAACGCCTGCCTTCTAAACGACATGACGTGCCTAACACTGTTATTTTTGCACCCCAGCGGGATTCCCTTAATCGGGGACACCAGTTTACCAAAACGAGCTAAATTCTTTTCTAATTGCTCATTTTTTAAAAACGGAGGCACATTAGAAATAATAACTTTCGTAACCGGGGTTACTAGAGGGGAAACCTGAACAAATTCACCTTTCACTGTAAATCCTTCCTCTACCAGCTTGTGTACCAGAGACACCTCCACTAAAAATATTACTAGCGCTTTATTCATTCTTGACGCCGACATAATATTTTCAAACCCCACCACCTCTCCTACTGCCAGCAGGCACTCCTCCACCGAAACCCCGGGGTCAGGCAGGCAACGGACCCCGTGTCGGCGGGTGAGAGCCCCCAGCCCTCCTGAACGAGACCCCATAACGGGATCTCAAACAAACACAAACACCCAACCACTAACCTACGAACAAACAATTACATACCCCAAGAAGAACAACTACGTAACAAACAAACACAAAAAAAATAAATAAATAAATAATAAATAAATTAATAGATAAAAAAATTCAGTTTTAATGTACCGGTTATTTTATTGCATGGCGTTCAAGGCCTGCAAGTCCTTGAGACCTCCTCCGAACCGAGAACCTCCCTGCCTGCGTTTGTTTGTGATGCTTTTTTGTTGACAGACAATTATCCGCGCCACATCTTATTGATCTATTGCACTTTTTATTATATTTATCACTATTATTTCTTTCAAAAATTTAAAGGGCCACGGACCTCCGGCGTGCGCCGCAAGGTGGAGCGACCCGTTCGGGACGGAGGTTCGGCGGTGCTCTCTCCTCCTCTGCAGTCTCTCTCGATAGAGAGAGAGAGAGAGAGATCGTGTATTAGATCTATATACAGGTTATATATGTACCTATTTATTTATTGCACATTTTTATGTTGCATGTTGTGTCTATAGATTGAAGACATCAAGATGACGATTTATGAGGTATTAAATGACGTCAACAAGATTTTCCTGAGTGGGCCGAAGCCTGCAAGCTGGAATAAGACTAATCTGGATAACTTTCATAACAACCTTCATCGCCAGATTCACGGAGTAAAACAGTGTGTAAGTACAGTATAATACCCGAAAACAGAATATCAGGTGCATGAATCGCGATGCGGCTGAGACACACTGCAGCTAAAGTGAATTCGAATGATTTGCCAGAGGAAGGCTTTCGGCGTTTGTCTGTGGTTGTATATTTCTAATCCCTCTTTTTCAAACAAGCACGTGTATAGGATTTATACACCAAATACATCTTTGTAAACAGAATTAAGACGCTGATGGATTTAAAAACATGAGTTTTACTATTATTAAATCAGACTTCTTACCAATCTGTGCAGGTGCAGGTCAGAGCTGGAGCGCCACAAGGCAGTCACCTGGTGCTAAAGGCGTATTTTAAGAAACTGCAAAATGTTTTACAAGACAAGGTGAGGATGAATGAATTTTTATATTCACGGGCACAAGTAATACTTTAAAACAGTAGTAACCATGCAGTGTAAAAATCGATTAGGGATTAACATGTTTTCTTCAAGTGTAATATTTGCTTTGACAGTGGGCTATAGCAAGTATAAACGGTATTATGCGAAGTTTCCAAATTTCTACATTTTCTACGTTTTTTATACAAAATGTTTAGTCTGTTTTGTCAATACAAGTCAAACTTAGACCTAGGTGTTTGCAACCCCATTGTGTTCATTGAATAAAACACCCTGATTAGAATCACTCGATTTAACAGGACGTTATCAAACAAAAACCATCCCATAGGAATGGGCCAGTAGGTACCCACGAGCCTCCCAACAGGTAGAGTCGGTCTGGATCAAGCGCTTTGGGTGAAGCAGCCGTTAGAGGGCGCCAAAGCGGTGTTGAAATAGTAATAATGACTTTACTAGTAACACGGTTAGGGTTAGGGGTAGAGATTGTGTTAGCTGTACACATCAGGTTTAGGTGTAGGGGATAGATTTAGGGTTTAGTAGGCTAGTAGGTACCTAGTGACCCATTCATATTGGCTGATTTTTGTTTGATAACGTCCCATTCAATCGAATGATCTCGATCAGAGCGGCTGGATAAATACATATTTAATATTAAATGTTAGGCTTGCTTTATTAACTGGTTGTTGAATATATTTTCCTTGTTCTTTTTCAGGACTACAGTTTCTGTGCTTGGGAAATTGTAAGAAAAGAAGCAGTAAACACTTTAACCCAAGTTCAGCTGCTCATGGACAAAGCTGAGATCGAGTAAAATGACTGGAAAATGTTACTGTCATTATTGTGTATTGTTAAAATGTTCAATTATTTCAATTCAACTGCTGTTACAGCGTTTTGAAATGTATCCTACCAGCATTGCCTATTTATTTAAATATTTATTGCATATATTTATTTAATTATTTATGTTTGGAGATGTGTTTTATTTTTATACCATGTGGCTTTTTTATACTAAATTATTAAACTTTTATACATTTTAAATGTGTGTTTGTGTTTTACTAGTAGCGTCCTCTATTGAAAACAAAAACAAACAAACAAAGAAACACAATCTGAGTGGGTTCAGAGAATATTAAGAACAAAACATCTCAGTTATTTGTTGCTTCAAGGAATTGGTGACAAACACATAATTAAATTGATTATGAAAATAAATTACTGTACCGGTGTCACATCTATTTATGCTCTCTATCAAATATTATACTATATATTCTATGTAAGAATATCATGTTAATATAATCGTATACACAATAGATACAAGCAAGCAAAAACGCGCAGGTCACAGCATGTCCTAATGTACATGTTTGTATCATAACACATTCGTCGTGGAGTCAAATCAAAGAATTGACTGACGATTCCAGCGAAAAAAATACATTAAATACTACGAAAATATTAGCATTTCCACCTCATTTCTTATACTCTCTTCCATATGGCTCCACCCTGTTATCGCACACCTTCAACACACCTCCTGGAAAGGGGGGAAACTCGCCCAAATCTATAACACGCTACATTGCGTCACATTAAAGCATTCTACAGACTGTGTTAACCTACTTCTTTGTTTGTGATGTTCTGTTTTCACACTGTGTCACCACTCCTCCACACATCTTGATTAGAGACCTGAGCTAGGGTATAAAAACAAAGGCGCGTGTGCGCTTCGGTGTTCTGTGTTCTGTGTGTTACTGTGACTGAATAAACGACATTTGATTTTGTACAGTTCTCCTTGTCGGGGCTCACTTATTTCCTGACCCACAATACATAACGCTAACCATAGGCCTTTTAAATATATATATTAAAAACATGGTAAACCAGGGTAAACTATGACAAATGCAGCATATAAACAGCACTGGAAAACTGTAAATCACTGCACATTTACAATAGTACACGTTAACATGCGAGCATCTTTTAAAATGGTACTGTGAAAGAAGTCATTTGAGCTAAAAGGATTGTTTGAAGTTAAAACATTCAGAATATGTATTTGTTTTACAATTGCGTGTATTTTCTTCTGTCACTGATGTATTTTAATCAATGGGTATTGTTTATGCTCGTTTTGTTAAGACATATCTTTCTGCTTTTATAACTTGGTCACTCTTTTGGTACCCTTGCTGCAGAGAATGACTCTTACAGCCTTTTGAGAAAAAAAAAAATTAGCCCACAGTATTTAGTACACGAGACTACATCACAGAAGCCTCCAGTCCTGTATATATTGCTTCTTAATAGCCCTGTAGACCAACACGGAAGAGATGTCTAATGTTTGCTATGTGATAAGGGGGTAAGTAAAATCATCGGAAATTAACAAATAAATAAATACATAAAAAACGAAAACCCGTTTAGACGTCAGAGAATCAAGAAAGAGTTTTTAAAAAAAGTTGGGTAAATCGGGAAGTTCCAAATAATATTTGTATGTAAGTAAGGAACGTGGTAAGGAAGGGGGGGGGGTACTTTTAAAGTAAAAGTGGCTAGTAATTTTATTTAAATATTGATTATATTAAATCCGATTCAATGTTTACGATCGTGAACGGATTCCCGCTCCTCGAATAACATGTTCATTACCTGTAGCTCTATAATTATTTATACAGAAATAAATAGTTAATCAACTACTATTAGGCAAAAATAAGAATGAAATTCATAAAATGTGAGCATTACAGTCCCATAGAAAACGTGTATTCAAGATATTCATTTCAAACATTTCCCAGGACATGTGGACAGTGGGATTGTAGTGCTGTCGTTTGTCAGCATGTGAGGTTCGGAGGTTCAGGTGCTATACCACGCACCTGCCCGAAATCTGGCGAGACTGTTCATCTCTCTTTGTATTCCCTAAGAAAAAAAGGTTGATTGATACTATGAAAAATAATAATGGGGTCACTCTAATGGAAAGTGTATTGATTGCGCTTCCCCATTTCACAAATACGACTTTCAAAGTTTCATTTCCCCAACAGCTACATCAGAGGTGAAATTCCATACCAGTTTTAGAAACCAGAATTATTAAATGTATCGCCTTAACACAATATAAATGTATTGGTGTTCAAATAATATATGCCATTCTGTAAACAAAAATAATAATAATAAAATATAGGCACAGCAATTAGACAGTGACCAGCAGAACAACCTAATTGTTTAATATTCATATGGCGAACTATCCTTTCATCTTATAGTCATGACAGATAAACCCAGCATAGTGCGCCCGGCCACCAAAAAAAGTCGCCTAATGTAACTCTTTCTACTAAATTGTGTCTTCATTTCATCAGTCTTTAGCTGGATATTGAACATGGCTGGATGATGGAAGACGAAAAAACGTTTCGTATAGGAAGATGAAATATAATGGAGTTGTCTTTTCGTTGTTTTTGTAGAGAGCATTGCTTGCAGAAAACATCTTAAATTACACAATAGGCCTACTTAATGAAACCAAATTGTCTTTGGTGTGGCATCTTTTTGATACATCATCATTCTTTAAAAGCTCCGTTTTGTACCTATCCTTTTTTCATCAACAGCACATTTATTGGCTTAATGTGGGAGAAATACACCAACAAACGTTCTAATGGAAAGTTGCGGTAACTACAGCAGTGTAAGCGTTCATCACTGTAGAAATACCCACATAACAGCTTTGTCTTAGACAATGATACGAAAAAGAAACAAACCGAAACTTCATCATTTTCTGTAATTTCTTTAATACTATTCGTTTTTGATTTCGCCCTTTAAATACAGCAGCATGAATTTAAGAAGCATAACATTCTTCGAAATACATTTGGACACCCTACTGAAGTAAGTGCCTTTTAAGAGATTCTAATGTAACGTGTTGGTGACATTTTGAAATGTGTATTGTAATGTATGCACTGTTCCATATGTTTAATTGTCTATCTTTCTTGTATTTGAGTTTAGTCATACCAGAGCTGATCACAGAATGGCTTTTGAAAACGTCTTTGCTGTGTGCTGCATCGTGCTGTGCTTCTGGTCGCCGACTTTCTCAAAGCCAATGAGGTGCAGAATGAACGGACACCTGACTCAAATAAACAAACAACTGCTGATAGAGCTGGTAGGCTGGAAATAAGATAAACAGACCGGTCGAGAACTTGGTCATTCATTCACTTGTCAAATAGTTAATGGTTTACTTTAAGTGTACTTAACTGATATTTTTTTTTTTTTTTTTTTTTTTTTTTTTTGTACAGGGAGGCAATTTTCCTGTGCAATGCAAAAAAGAGAACGTAGCGATTGCTGTGCCGCTGGATGCCTATGAGATTACAGAGGACTCCCAGGTATGTAGCGCTTAGTGTGTGTGTGTGTGTGTGTGTGTATATATATATATATATATATATATATATATATATATATAGAGAGAGAGAGAGAGAGAGAGAGAGAGAGAGAGAGAGAGAGAGAGAGAGAGAGAGAGAGAGAGATAGATAGATAGATAGATAGATAGATAGATAGATAGATAGATAGACAGATATCCATTTTGATGGTTGTCGTGTATTAGATCTATATACAGGTTATATATGTACCTATTTATTTATTGCACATTTTTATGTTGCATGTTGTGTCTATAGATTGAAGACATCAAGATGACGATTTATGAGGTATTAAATGACGTCAACAAGATTTTCCTGAGTGGGCCGAAGCCTGCAAGCTGGAATAAGACTAATCTGGATAACTTTCATAACATCCTTCATCGCCAGATTCACGGAGTAAAACAGTGTGTAAG
Organism: Polyodon spathula; assembly: GCF_017654505.1. Taxonomy (NCBI): domain Eukaryota; kingdom Metazoa; phylum Chordata; class Actinopteri; order Acipenseriformes; family Polyodontidae; genus Polyodon; species Polyodon spathula. The sequence goes on from NC_054545.1 coordinate 42,286,316, forward strand.
TACAGTATAATACCCGAAAACAGAATATCAGGTGCATGAATCGCGATGCGGCTGAGACACACTGCAGCTAAAGTGAATTCGAATGATTTGCCAGAGGAAGGCTTTCGGCGTTTGTCTGTGGTTGTATATTTCTAATCCCTCTTTTTCAAACAAGCACGTGTATAGGATTTATACACCAAATACATCTTTGTAAACAGAATTAAGACGCTGATGGATTTAAAAACATGAGTTTTACTATTATTAAATCAGACTTCTTACCAATCTGTGCAGGTGCAGGTCAGAGCTGGAGCGCCACAAGGCAGTCACCTGGTGCTAAAGGCGTATTTTAAGAAACTGCAAAATGTTTTACAAGACAAGGTGAGGATGAATGAATTTTTATATTCACGGGCACAAGTAATACTTTAAAATAGCAGTAACCATGCAGTGCAGAAATCGATTAGGGATTAACATGTTTTCTTCAAGTGTAATATTTGCTTTGACAGTGGGCTATAACAAGTATAAACGGTATTATGCGAAGTTTACAAGTTTCTAAATTTTCTACGTTTTTTATAGAAAAAGTTTAGTCTGTTTTGTCAATACAAGTCAAACTTAGACCTAGGTGTTTGCAACCCCATTGTGTTCGTTGTAAAACACCCTGATTAGAATCAGTCGATTGAACAGGACGTTATCAAACAAAAACCATCCCATAGGAATGGGCCAGTAGGTACCCACGAGCCTCCCAACAGGTAGAGTCGGTCTGGATCAAGCGCTTTGGGTGAAGCAGCCGTTAGAGGGCGCCAAAGCGGTGTTGAAATAGTAATAATGACTTTACTAGTAACACGGTTAGGGTTAGGGGTAGAGATTGTGTTAGCTGTACACATCAGGTTTAGGTGTAGGGGATAGATTTAGGGCTTAGTAGGCTAGTAGGTACCTACTGACCCATTCATATGGGCTGATTTTTGTTTGATAACGTCCCATTCAATCGAATGATCTCGATCAGAGCGGCTGGATAAATACATATTTAATATTAAATGTTAGGCTTGCTTTATTAACTGGTTGTTGAATATATTTTCCTTGTTCTTTTTCAGGACTACAGTTTCTGTGCTTGGGAAATTGTAAGAAAAGAAGCAGTAAACACTTTAACCCAAGTTCAGCTGCTCATGGACAAGGCTGAGATCGAGTAAAATGACTGGAAAATGTTACTGTCATTATTGTGTATTGTTAAAATGTTCAATTATTTCAATTCAACTGCTGTTACAGCATTTTGAAATGTATCCTACCAGTATTGTCTATTTATTTAAATTTATAAATATAATATTTATTGCATATATTTATTTAATTATTTATGTTTGGAGATGTGTTTTATTTTTATACCATGTGGCTTTTTTATACTAAATTATTAAACTTTTATACATTTTAAATGTGTGTTTGTGTTTTACTAATAGCGTCCTCTATTGAAAACAAAAACAAACAAACAAAGAAACACAATCTGAGTGGATTCAGAGAATATTACGAACAAAACATCTCAGTTATTTGTTGCTTCAAGGAATTGGTGACAAACACATAATTAAATTGATTATGAAAATAAATTACTGTACCGGTGTCACATCTATTTATGCTCTCTATCAAATCTTATACTATATATACTATGTAAGAATATCATGTTAATATAATCGTATACACAATAGATACAAGCAAGCAAAAACGCGCAGGTCACAGCATGTCCTAATGTACATGTTTGTATCATAACACATTCGTCGTGGAGTCAAATCAAAGAATTGACTGACGATTCCAGCGAAAAAAATACATTAAATACTACGAAAATATTAGCATTTCCACCTCATTTCTTATACTCTCTTCCATATGGCTCCACCCTGTTATCGCACACCTTCAACACACCTCCTGGAAAGGGGGGAAACTCGCCCAAATCTATAACACGCTACATTGCGTCACATTAAAGCATTCTACAGACTGTGTTAACCTACTTCTTTGTTTGTGATGTTCTGTTTTCACACTGTGTCACCACTCCTCCACACATCTTGATTAGAGACCTGAGCTAGGGTATAAAAACAAAGGCACGTGTGCGCTTCGGTGTTCTGTGCTCTGTTTGTTACTGTGACTGAATAAACGACATTTGATTTTGTACAGTTCTCCTTGTCGGGGCTCACTTATTTCCTGACCCACAATACATAACACTTACCATAGTCCTTTTAAATATATATATATATTAAAAACATGGTAAACCAGGGTAAACTATGACAATTCTATATATATGCCATTCTGTTAACCAAAAAAATAATAAAAAAATATAGGCACAGCAATGAGATAGTGACCAGCAAAACAACCTAATTGTTTAATATTCATATGGCGAACCTATCCTTTCATCTTATAGCCATGACAGATAAACCCAGCATAGTGCGCCCGGCCACCCAAAAAAGTCACCTAATGTAACTCTTTCTGCTAAATTGTGTCTTCATTTCATCAGTCATTGGCTGGATGATGGAAGACGAAAAAAAATCGGGGAGTTCCAAATAATATTTGTATGTAAGTAAGGAACGTGGAAAGGGGGGGGGGGGGGGGGGGGGGGTACTTTTAAAGTAAAAATGGCTAACATTTTATTTAAATATTGATTATATTAAATCCGACAATATTTACGATTCCCGCTCCTCGAATAATTTTATTCAAACAATAATTACATTAAGATATTCATTTCAAACATTTGCCAAGGACATGTGAGCAGTGGGACTGCAGTGCTGTCGTTTGTCAGCATGTGGGTTTCGCAGGTTCAGGTGCTATACCACGCACCTGCCCGAAATCTGTCGAGACTGTTCATCTCTCTTTGTATTCCCTAAGAAAAAAATGTTGATTGATACTATGAAAAATAATAATGGGGTCACTCTAATGGAAAGTGAATTGATTGGGCCTCTCCATTTCACAAATACGACTTTCAAAGTTTCATTTCCCCAACAGCTACATCAGAGGTGAAATTCCATACCAGTTTTAGAAACCAGAAATATTAAATGTATCGCCTTAACACAATATAAATGTATTGGTGTTCAAATAATATATGCCATTCTGTAAACAAAAATAATAATAATAAAATATAGGCACAGCAATTAGACAGTGACCAGCAGAACAACCTAATTGTTTAATATTTATATGGCGAACTATCCTTTCATCTTATAGTCATGACAGATAAACCCAGCATAGTGCGCCCGGACACCAAAAAAAGTCGCCTAATGTAACTCTTTCTACTAAATTGTGTCTTCATTTCATCAGTCTTTAGCTGGATATTGAACATGGCTGGATGATGGAAGACGAAAAAACGTTTCGTATAGGAAGATGAAATATAATGGAGTTGTCTTTTCGTTGTTTTTGTAGAGAGCATTGCTTGCAGAAAACATCTTAAATTACACAATAGGCCTACTTAATGAAACCAAATTGTCTTTGGTGTGGCATCTTTTTGATACGTCATCATTCTTTAAAAGCTCCGTTTTGTACCTATCCTTTTTTCATCAACAGCACATTTATTGGCTTAATGTGGGAGAAATACACCAACAAACGTTCTAATGGAAAGTTGCGGTAACTACAGCAGTGTAAGCGTTCATCACTGTAGAAATACCCACATAACAGCTTTGTCTTAGACAATGATACGAAAAAGAAACAAACCGAAACTTCATCATTTTCTGTAATTTCTTTAATACTATTCGTTTTTGATTTCGCCCTTTAAATACAGCAGCATGAATTTAAGAAGCATAACATTCTTCGAAATACATTTGGACACCCTACTGAAGTAAGTGCCTTTTAAGAGATTCTAATGTAACGTGTTGGTGACATTTTGAAATGTGTATTGTAATGTATGCACTGTTCCATATGTTTAATTGTCTATCTTTCTTGTATTTGAGTTTAGTCATACCAGAGCTGATCACAGAATGGCTTTTGAAAACGTCTTTGCTGTGTGCTGCATCGTGCTGTGCTTCTGGTCGCCGACTTTCTCAAAGCCAATGAGGTGCAGAATGAACGGACACCTGACTCAAATAAACAAACAACTGCTGATAGAGCTGGTAGGCTGGAAATAAGATAAACAGACCGGTCGAGAACTTGGTCATTCATTCACTTGTCAAATAGTTAATGGTTTACTTTAAGTGTACTTAACTGATATTTTTTTTTTTTTTTTTTTTTTTTTTTTGTACAGGGAGGCAATTTTCCTGTGCAATGCAAAAAAGAGAACGTAGCGGTTGCTGTGCCGCTGGATGCCTATGAGATTACAGAGGACTCCCAGGTATGTAGCGCTTAGTGTGTGTGTGTGTGTGTGTGTGTGCGTATATATATATATATATATATATAGATAGAGAGAGAGAGAGAGAGAGAGAGAGAGAGAGAGAGAGAGAGAGAGAGAGAGAGAGAGAGAGAGAGAGAGAGAGAGAGATAGATAGGTAGACAGATATCCATTTTGATGGTTGTCGTGTATTAGATCTATATACAGGTTATATATGTACCTATTTATTTATTGCACATTTTTATGTTGCATGTTGTGTCTATAGATTGAAGACATCAAGATGACGATTTATGAGGTATTAAATGACGTCAACAAGATTTTCCTGAGTGGGCAGAAGCCTGCAAGCTGGAATAAGACTAATCTGGATAACTTTCATAACATCCTTCATCGCCAGATTCACGGAGTAAAACAGTGTGTAAGTACAGTATAATACCCGAAAACAGAATATCAGGTGCATGAATCGCGATGCGGCTGAGACACACTGCAGCTAAAGTGAATTCGAATGATTTGCCAGAGGAAGGCTTTCGGCGTTTGTCTGTGGTTGTATATTTCTATCCCTCTTTTTCAAGCAAGCAGGAGTATAGGATTTATACACAAAATACATCTTTGTAAACAGAATTAAGACGTTGATGGATTTAAAAACATGAGTTTTACTATTATTAAATCAGACTTCTTACCAATCTGTGCAGGTGCAGGTCAGAGCTGGAGCGCCACAAGGCAGTCACCTGGTGCTAAAGGCGTATTTTAAGAAACTGCAAAATGTTTTACAAGACAAGGTGAGGATGAATGAATTTTTATTTTCACGGGCACAAGTAATACTTTAAAATAGCAGTAACCATGCAGTGCAGAAATCGATTAGGGATTAACATGTTTTCTTAAAGTGTAATATTTGCTTTGACAGTGGGCTATAACAAGTATAAACGGTATTATGCGAAGTTTACAAGTTTCTAAATTTTCTACGTTTTTTATAGAAAAAGTTTAGTCTGTTTTGTCAATACAAGTCAAACTTAGACCTAGATGTTTGCAACCCCATTGTGTTCGTTGTAAAACACCCTGATTAGAATCAGTCGATTGAACAGGACGTTATCAAACAAAAACCATCCCATAGGAATGGGCCAGTAGGTACCCACGAGCCTCCCAACAGGTAGAGTCGGTCTGGATCAAGCGCTTTGGGTGAAGCAGCCGTTAGAGGGCGCCAAAGCGGTGTTGAAATAGTAATAATGACTTTACTAGTAACACGGTTAGGGTTAGGGGTAGAGATTGTGTTAGCTGTACACATCAGGTTTAGGTGTAGGGGATAGATTTAGGGCTTAGTAGGCTAGTAGGTACCTAGTGACCCATTCATATGGGCTGATTTTTGTTTGATAACGTCCCATTCAATCGAATGATCTCGATCAGAGCGGCTGGATAAATACATATTTAATATTAAATGTTAGGCTTGCTTTATTAACTGGTTGTTGAATATATTTTCCTTGTTCTTTTTCAGGACTACAGTTTCTGTGCTTGGGAAATTGTAAGAAAAGAAGCAGTAAACACTTTAACCCAAGTTCAACTGCTCATGGACAAGGCTGAGATCGAGTAAAATGACTGGAAAATGTTACTGTCATTATTGTGTATTGTTAAAATGTTCAATTATTTCAATTCAACTGCTGTTACAGCATTTTGAAATGTATCCTACCAGTATTGCCTATTTATTTAAATATTTATTGCTATATTTATTTAATTATTTATGTTTGGAAATGTGTTTATTTTTATACCATGTGGCTTTTTTATACTAAATTATTAAACCTTTATACATTTCAAATGTGTGTTTGTGTTTTACTAATAGCGTCCTCTATTGAAAAAAAAACAAACAAACAAACAAACACAATTTGAGTGGATTCAGAGAATATTAAGAACAAAACATCTCAGTTATCTGTTGCTTCAAGGAATTGGTGACCAACATATAATTAAATTGTTTAAGAAAATTAATTATAGTACAGGTGTCACATCAATTTATGCCACCTATCAAATATTTCTACTTTGCGTACTGCGCAAGCCCAGACTAGTTTTAGCCCTGCGCATGCTCAGAGTTCGTTTTTCTTTAAAACTGGGGACGCTCGTCAATAACTGCTACCTGTTTTTTGGATGAGAAAGTACGTGTTTTGTAAAGTTACATTTTACTGCACATGTAATAATTCGTTTTATATTAAATACAGACAGCTGCTGTATACTAGAGCTAGGTAAAAAAAATAATAATAATAATAAGATACAAAGGCAAATATATGCTGACTGCACATTTTTATATTAAAGTGCAGAGTTTTCTTGACACTATAACTAACCCTTAAGTCACCTGTGTAAAATTGTTTTGGAACAGCGAGTAAGTTTATTCAAACATTAAATAAAATCAAATTCAATGTCTATAATTGTGAGAGAACTGCCGCCCGTCAAATAAATAATTATATATCGCAAAGTAGTGCAAAATTCAGCACGACACTGGGAGATTTCCTTCTTGGATTTCACTATCGTTTTCAGTTTTCGTGCACAATGAATTACATTTAAACATGCAGACGAAGCTTAAACAGTACACTGGCGTTTGTCATGTGAGAAGTATTCTGAAGCAAGCGCTCTGGCAGGAGTTTGTGTTTCCTTCTCGGTTTCACTTTCGTTTTCTGTTTTCGTTCATACGTGCAGACTTCTTATCGTTTGAATACAGCACTCTTTACAAAACAGCGCACATCAGCTATTTATAACGATCCTTACTGCTGGCATTTCACCTTAACATTTTTATTTTAAAAACAATAACGGCCAAAGCATATCATTCCTGACTATAGCAGAACTCCGAGGAGGATGTCTTTGAAGACATTTACTGAAGAAGAATCCAAAATCATAACATATGCCGATCTCTCTCCATCATTTAAATAGCAGAACAGAACAATACCCCCCTTCCCATGAACACACTGTACAATGCTGTGGCCTGGATTAAACCAAAATTATGGTGCTGCCGTGTCTATTATAAAGTATGGCAGTGGTATACACTGATTTAATTCTGAACTGTGTTTCCACATCCCAGCTCTCTTCCCATTCCCCTCACAGTGGCACAGTGGTATTGTTTTTACACTTGACTTAGCAAGAGATAACTCAGAAATCTTGATAATGGTCGCCTTGATGCAAAAGAAAAGCATGGAGGGAGTTTACCATCATTGTGAACCAGCTGTATAAACAAACAGCCTCAGAAGCTTATTTTAGGTATTCGGTACTCAGGAAGGCACCACGTTTCTTAAATTACTTTTAGAATTTTTGATACCTTTTTTGTTTGTTGTAGCTGGGCACAGATTCAGTAGCTCCTAGTTTAGAACCGAGTACTAGTTTGAGACACTGGAGTGAAAGGGTACACTGTATGAAAGTGGTATTAGGGATTATTATTGCCTCCCTCTCACTTAATCAACACGCTGTCTATTTAATGTGCCAATGTATAACTTTTTCATTTTTAGTTAGCCATGACTCCAACATTAACTTAGGGTATTTCTATATGCAGGGTTGGACAAAAAAAAATGAACAACTTCTACCTAAACTGCTTTGTCTTTAATATCTTATTCATTTACTATGGAGATGTTATCCCTGACCTGCATGCAAACTGCATCCACATTCATTGCAATGCAAACACGTTGTTGAATCATTGCGTCACATTAGTACTGTCCCAACATACTACTGACTGTGTTACGGCAACAAGACAATGTAATTCTAGCCTCAAAGCTTCCAAACAGTATTATAGTTTTGCACAGCAGTACATAAAGCACAGTTTGTCAAACAGTGGAAAGGAAGTGTTGACATGCACATGAAGCTTAAAAAGTGCACCAGAGTTCATCATGTGAAAACAGTATTTTGTAAACAGTATTTTGAAACACCTTCATGGGTTTGATTTATTGAACAGTTTAACAGTTTCAATATTTAATGAAATAATGCTTTTTTATCGTTGCTGATTGATGAAAAAATATTTAATATCTCTTGCCCTTCAGTGGTTGCTTTTCTCAGTCTTTGCGTGAACTAAAGGAAAAAAACAGAGAAGGTAGATCATTGTTGTCATAACATTCTAGTACAGCATACACTATTTATATTTCTGTACATTTAGCTTTGTCCAATTAAGACTACATTGTTTAAGAAAAAGAAAGACATATATATTGGTATTTTGTCAAAAATTAAAACATTTCTGTAGCGTTTACTTTTTAATTTATACAGTTTCCAAATCAATTGAACTGAAAACTGATTTTGAAAGAGAACTGTGGATTAGTTAGAACACTAGATTTGTCAATGGAACTAGTCACAGGATCTACGGCATTGTGGAGGAACTGTTTTAAGTGGGGTAAACAATTCACGTGGTAAATAGTTGTGTTCCAATAATCCAGTTACTTTCCACTGATGCACCTCATACTGTTGTACTGCAGATAACTGCCTTAGGGCCACTTTCACATCATAGTCATCAACTTCCAATTAATGACAACTAAGACTTACCCAACATATCCTTTGTTGAATATTTCTTCCTCGTCTGAAGAAAGTCTGTCATGCATAGCCTGTCCCATATTTTTTCTCCGAACAGAATCTAGTGGTTTGTACAGATCTTGAATCCAAAGTGGCTTTGTTGCTAAGGGGCTATCAGAAAGACTCTGGGGATATAATATATATATATATATATATATATATTATATATATATATATATATATATATATATATATATATATATATATATATATATATATATATATCAAACAAGACATACATGAACATGCAAAATCAGGAACACAATATGCTTGCCTGATTAACTGAAGAATTTCGCGCAAATATTTGTGACATTCTGTGCAGAGGCCTATAAAATAGAAACAGCCATGTTAATGACGTTCATCCACTTCTCGGCTCTACATTCAAAATTAGAGTCATCAGTTACGTGACAAAAGCAGCCGTGACCTTTATCCACAGCCCGCACTTTTAAAAATGGAACACATAGACATAACATCAGATGCTTTTATATAGTGTCAGATTCTGCTTTTCTCAATAACACACAGTTAAAATCACAATTAAATAAACACTTCAACAGGTACAGTATGTGTAAAAACTTAATGTGACATACAGACAGAGACAGGCAGCTATTTACCCCTTCCAGTAGCAATTTGAGGACGCAGAAATAAAATGCTCTACATCTTAAAACTGTTAAAGTTGTAACAAGAATAATCAATGATGTGGTAAGTCTACAGACCTAATAAAGCAGCAGACAATGAAATAAAAGCTTATGAAACATGACCCTTTTTAAATTGAAATAGGAGAAATAACAACTGTGGCTTTGATAGATATTTGTAGCCTTTTGCCACTGATCTGGAAGGGACACATCAGTTTTTTTTTTAGTTTTTTTATAGTCTTATTCCTGTATATGTCTGAAGAATCCAGCAGAATCTGGGGACTTATAAATTGTCTTTTGTCACTGAACTCAATAGGCTTACCGGACACCATCTTGATTCTGAGATCTCTGAGACAGGATCTGAAATGCACAAAAAACAGAATTAGGACGATACATATATAAATTGCTGTATTGAAGAAAATCTGATCGGTATTTTTCATTATAGCTGCACTTCTACTGCTGGTAATTAACTTGTTAAAAAATAAAAAACATAGAAACAAGAAGACACATACATATTCCAAACTAAGAGGGCGACAAACAACACGATATTTACTCCAAACCGTCATTAGCGTTAATTTTATCTGAAAGGAAAAAACACAGTTTACAATTCCAGTAATTTGAAACATTTGCCACTGAATTTACTTATTTTCAGTATTTCTAAATTCACCGCTATTTAGGAGTGTTTTATAGTTATGGATGGAGTAAATAAAAACTTTGAATCCGTCTTTAGGTTTTATCCACTCAGAAATCTCCTCTTACACATATGCCTAAAGTATTTGTACCATGCTTCTGCAATAAACAGACATGTCAAGGCAAAGCTAAATTGATCTGAAATGATCAAGCAATGAAAATGACTCACAATCAAAGTGCTTGGTTTGTCCAAGTCTTTTTTTAAGGAAATACTTCACGCATCATTATGTAGTAATATGAAAAAGCATACAACCGTGACCCACATCATTAGAATGTATAATACAGTCCCATAATACATTCCCCCTGCAAGTGAACCATACAAGTGACCTCAAGATATATCCTCAAACAAGTGCAGTGAAAAATAATATTTTCTGGAACCAGAAGTTGTGAAAATGTTGCATAGCTCAACCAATTTTACGAGTTTCTTCTTGTGGTTCACATATCATATGATTGAGTCCTTTATAGCCGATTAATCAAAACTCAGCCAAAAACGTCCCTATGACTTAGAACTGTATGTGTTACTTTATTCCCCTACTGGACAGAAATTAATAGTATATACATTTAAAAAAAAAATCTTAGTCATATTTATAATTTATTTAATTACACGTCAAGGCTGGCATATTTTAAACCCTGCCAGGTCACCTAAAGTGAAATGTTTCACTGTCTGTTATGCTAGACCTATTTATAGCTAGGTAAATAAGCTATGACAAGAGATTCATGTTGTGGTTGTATTTTATAGAAGCCCATGAGTGATAACTCTCAGGTGTTAAGAGTATAAAGGTTTTCTCTGATAAAAAGGGGTTACACACATTCTTATGACACAGCTATGACTTGAAGTGCTTAGTTTTAAAACCCTCTTTCTAACATGTGATAAAGCTTTCCTGATATTATTATGAGAAAGAACTATGCAGAACTATGTGATGCATGGATCAGGAAGGAGTTATGCATTGCTTGCATCGTCCTGGAATTTTTTGTGCAAGGCATAAATAAAATCCTCCCTAATCCTTGTATCATACTTGCATTAATAGCCTTGGATGTCTTACTTGATCCTAGCATGAGTCTTGCACTTTCATTAAAATAAATAGACCGAGTGGATCGATCTGGTACACAAGTGGTGGCAATGAATATTGCACTAACTTAGTTATTCCCATAATTCTTAAAGGTGTCCAATAAAGTTTTAAATTGAGACCCCACAGGTACAACTACATCTGGGATTGTAAACAAGATCACATTTCTTACCATGTAAAGTTGCATTTTAGTTTAAAGTATAGCTGTAACATAGTGCATTTGTGTTTCAAACACGGTTTCATATCCTAAATCTGAATTATCTAAAAGTTCCAATATTTTAAAATAGAATAACGTGTTTGGCATATAAAATATCCAACGCTATATTGCCCTCAAACCAGGCAGGTTTTTTTTGTGATATTGACTAATGTGCATTAAATCACTTTTCTCAATCAAGAGAAAGGCATTAAAAAGGTTATTTTGTCTTTACATTCAAAACAAGTGGTGCCTACCTCCATAATACAAATTAATGCAATGATAATCACTACAGCAGTGGTGACAGCAATAGCCAAGATTAGATTGCTTCTATCAGAAATCTTTTTTGCCTGAAAGATAAAAAAAAATGTGTTATTATTACTACATACGGATAGATGGATACATATTTGTTACACTGTAGGTTTGTATAAAAAAAATCACGCTGTTGATACATTCAAGTTCTGTACAAAATACTGCAAAACTCCAAACTGGAAGCAAATAAAATGACAAAAAAAAAAAAGTTATCTTAAGGTAGCCCACAGCATTCTCCCAGGTAAACAAAACACTGTTTAATGTTATGTTGTTAGGCACACTGGACCTGCAGGGCACTTAGCCTTCATCCTAGCCTTCATCCTAGCCCGTGAAAGGAAGCTCACAGAGCTCTTCTCTGAAGCGCACCATCGGCTCTGTGGCTGTTCACGTGAATAGCACCTGAAAGCTTAAAGGACTGTATGGGCGGCTATGGTTGGCTGAGGGCCAATAACAGTGTATCTGTTCATGTTTATCTGTTCTATCTATCTGTTCAACTCTACCAAACAGGGCAGTTTACCCACTACACCACTGGTAACGGTGCACCTAAACCCTGTCACGTAGCAAAAGACATATTTTGAGAAAAATGAGAACTCAGATGGGACAAACAGAACCTTGATCACAATCAGAACTGCAATCACCAGAAATTAGTAGAAAAAATGCAAAAAAGCTACATACTCTTAGTAGCGAGTCTCTATAACCTGTTGCACAATTAACAAGTTTTAATGGTGTTTCAACATCTAAAAATATACAAAAACAGAACAAGCTTGGCATTACCCATTCCATGTTTTCAACTGTCATATTTACCTCCAGTAGTCTTGTATGTTTATATTGAGATGTATTCATCTTAGCCTCCGTATCTTTGTTGTCTATCACCTGTTCTATAAGCATATTGATATTTGAAACTCCTTCCTCACAAGCAACCTCTTGATTAAGTTGCAGGCAATCTTCTTCAAAGAGCTTCAAAATAGATACCAAGACAGTTTTGTTCAGCACGATAACTTGTATTTCATCAATGAGTTTTAACAGGTCAGCAACAAATGATTCATTCAGTTGAGAAGTATTGACTCTCGATATAAAAACGGATAACTCATCAACAGTTGTAAGAGAATGTCCTGCTGTTGCAGCAGTAACGACAGCAGTAGAAGTTCGTTCTGTTGAACTACTCGTGTAATTGGTCAGAGAGTGGGAATCGCTCTTGTTAGGTGCAAGGTTGTTATCCATTGTGTTGAAGCCGTCATTGTTGTCACTAGGATATACTGCAATTGTGTTAATATCAGTCTTAGGAAGGTCCGACTCGTATGGGTTGAACTGAAGTTTTGTTCTGGGTGGCTTTTCAATCACAGGTGCAAGAAGATCCATGGATCGATTTTTCACTGGTGGTAAACTACCTGCATCTCCCTCGATTAAAGGTACGGCATGGTCTGTGTCTACCTTAACAGTTGACTTAAGGATTTTTCCTTGATTACCATTCACCAATACAACAGCAACTTTAGATCCAACAGCGGCCATTTTTCCCAGGTCTATTTCCTGTTGTAATGCAGGTTCCATGATCTTCTTAGACTCTGCAGTCATCTGAGTTGTTGCAGCTTGTTTCGTTGTGGCCTGTGTCACTGTATCCTGTTTCATTATATCCTGTGTCGTTGCAGCCTGTGTTGTTGGAATCTGTGTCGTTGGAGTCTGTTTCATTATATCCTGTGTCGTTGCAGCCTGTGTTGTTGGAATCTGTGTCGTTGGAGTCTGTTTCATTATATCCTGTGTCTTTGCAGCCTGTGTTGTTGGAATCTGTGTCGTTGCAGCCTGTTTCATTGTAGCCTGTATTGTTGTAGCCCAGGTCGTTGTAGTTTCCTGTGTTTGTTTTTGGACTTTGTTTTCCTGAGAAGCTGTACTAAGCATGTTGCCTGATGTTTGTTTCTCTAATATATTTTCCTGCTCTTGACTTTGTTTTGCAATCAAAGCGCGTAGAAAATTGAGCTTCTGCATGTCGGGTTCACCAGCCCAATTTGTTCTACTGAAAGATGAAGTCAAATTTGTGTATTTCTCTGTCGTATTGTCCAACACCCCTTGGGGAAAAAAAAAAAAACATTAAAATATTTATTATGGCAAATACATTGGGTATGATCAGTTGTCCTAAAATGTTCTTTGTCACCTGTGTGTACTTCTAAAAAAGTTGGGGGCATGAACATTTTTCCTTCTCAGATCAATACTTTATACCATCTGTGTTAATGTAACCCCCACCGCAAAAAAAAAAAAAACTTCCTGTCAGTAACTAATCAGCTGCTTCCCCATATGACTGACATTGCTAGCAGCCAGTGAAATGCTTTCACCCAGAAGACACTGCTGAGACTAAATGAAGCCATGGCAAATAAACTGACCTTTTTCTTTTACTAGTGTAGTCCCTGTTTTAAATGAAAATACACCTTTGCTGTAACATTTGTTTCCTTCAGAATAGCACATTGGAGACCTATATGGTATAAGACAGGTACGTTTTATAATGCTATTTGTTTAGTTGCAACCAACTAGTAATAAGCTATTTTTTCTTTAATTATAGTAGTTTTAGAAAGTTAAGCTACTCTCGTACCTGATCACTTTTGTACTATGTGTCACACTATGGTCTGGACTCACTCCCTCACTCCTATGGTTCTCTGGTTGACCACAGGAGTGAGGCTGGCCTGCAGCATAGGAAGTGATACAAGGAAGCAGCATTTCTTGAATTTGTTTTTTCTATTATTAAATCACAGGTTAAGAAACAGATTTCCAGAGAACACATTTAAAGCCCTGATTACCACTCATTTTACATTGCGCTTGGACTCATTGAGATTACAAATAGTTACAGAAATCCTTTATTTATAAAAGACAAAAACAGCATTTTCCTTTACTACAGGTTAACTCCACTTATAACAGATGTTGTTTCAACGTAATTCTTATAACAATGTATTCAGGAGGTGCCAAAGCATGGTTCAACAGGAAGTTCTTTTGGTTAAAACGGACTCTGTTATAAAGTATACAGCATGCAAAATGTAATAATTTCCCGGTCAGCAAATTAGGAAATAAATAAATAAATAAAATAGCAAACTGTGCAGTCTAGTGGGAAAAGAAGAATGTGCTTCTAATTGCAGTAATATAAGTAACTGACATTAGGCAATCATTTCCTTATTGTAGTAACACACCTTTGATAACTGTTTTAAGCTGCAGTCCAATGGAGTGGGTTATAAGTGGAGTGAATGCACCTGTATTTGTAATATACACTGATATAAACTACAACTCACCACATGAGATACGTGTATCTCTGCAAATTTGATAGCACATGCGCTTAACTGCTTTGTGGATTGGTATAGTGGAGTTGGTACTGTTACATGTACAGCATGCAATATCAACAGGTAAACATCTGGAAAACAAAACAACAAGCAACTACAGCAAAAAAAAACTGATTGTATCTCTATCGATATAAACACCAGCAGCCATGGCTGTATAACACTATAGTAATTGTTTATTTATCAACTATCCTATTGAAGAAGTGCTAAGCACAGCTTTAAAATGTTCATCCATTTTATTAACATTAGCAACATTATCACCTTTTCTTTTTTTCACTTTAATTTTACTTTAGCATTTTCATAGTAACACGGGTGTCTTTTGCGTGTGGTGCTTGAGAAAAATCAGAATTGAAGTAAAATGAAAGACAAGCTATTCAGCACAATGTTAAGGGACCAGTGATAACGCTGTTGCTTTTAAGAGGTAAGAAAGATTATTTGAAAGCCTTGATTATCACTCCTCTTGTTAAAAAATAAAATGGTGTGTAAGAGGTCTGCAGTGTTGGTTTAAGATCTGTGTAGATCAATTTCAGTTTTACTAGAGGTGATCAAATAAAATGATACACGATATAAATTAATTGGGCTTTATACTCCCAACGTCTTAGACATTTTTTATAATATGTTCATTTATTAATGCAGTATTAATATTACAGAAGACTTTATGATCTGTAGTTCTCAAAAACTGTTTTCTACTTACAAGTCTTTCATGTATGGCTGTGTCGCGACAAATGATTGAACATTCGTATCTAAAAATCTTGTTCCACTCAAATCACTAAAAATAAAAATGACAATGTAAAATGAAAAATACTGTTGGCATTTCATCTGGATTCAAACAGAAGTTATGGTCAATGTCTGAACATTAATAGTTCAGTGAGGTTCATAAACAACTTTCAAATGGCCAATGCATCCCTCGGATGGTCTTGTATAATGGTAGGACAACCTGCACATTATAGTGTAGGTCCAAAGTGTGACCCAGGGAATTATTGCACAACAAGAAGTCAAACAAAGTTCACTGGAAACCTACTGGGACTTGAGTATCATAGTAGGACTGAAGACAGTGAAAATGACTTCAGTTATTTAATTTACAGTATATTTTAGCATTTCTAAATAGTTTACACAAGACATACAAAACATAAACTCTGGATCACTAAATTAAGAAATATGATATAAAACAGAGGCTGCAAATCTACATTTTGTGTAAAAGGTCTTTACAATTTAAACTGTGATACCAATTGTCATTTTAAATGCAAAAGTCAAATTTGTTTCTAATTTTATATTGATTTTCACATTCAGCTTTCGATTATAGCAGTGTACAACTCATCAAGATGTGAAAAACAATATGTGATCCTTATAAAAAACTTAAAAAAGCACATTCAGTTAAATGCTTCGTAAAATATTACGCTGTTTAAGAGTTTGTCGTTTGTGGTTAGGCTGTACTCTTATTTGTATTATTTTTATCATCATCAACTTCGGATTCAAAAATAATAAATTCATAATAATGTTAGGATAACTTACAGTGTTTCCAGAGCAGGTAATTTTTTAAATACAGCAAATTTTACTTTTGATAGTGGATTGTAACTGAAGTTCCTAAACAAAAAAGACAAAAGAGGCAACCGTCCTTTTCATGAAGTAACTGAATTGTATTTATTTATTTTGACACTCTTAACAATGAATTTGATGGAACTAGCACTTATGAAAAAAAAAATACAACTACCAAAATGTAATACAAAGGGCTAACATATAAATAAAATGAAACCGATACAATGTTGCATTAGTATTATTACTACTACCACTTTTTAATTATACTCACAAACATTTGAGAAACAGAAATCCATGCCACCTTTCAAACAGATTCTCAGGTAGGAAGGAAATATTATTGTAAGAAAGATTTCTGTGTTTGAGACATAAAATAAGGCATTAAAAGGGGAAACTTAATACAGATATATATGTTTTTGTACCTCCTAGTAGTTCGCCTGGTCAAAAACGACATTGTCAACGACGAATGTTGGAAAAACGTAAGGAAACATTTAGGAAAGGAAATTGTTGATTTCCCATAAATAAGACATAATATCAGTGGTAATTCCAGATAACGAGCTACATCTGCAAAAAGGGTAACCTACAGCATTTTCCACAGCGATTGATCTTAATGAAATGTTTTGCCTGAATTACTGGTATTAAGCAAATCTTCTCAATCAAACATCTGTTTTCTTAATTACTAATAATTGTTTTAAAAATCTATGAATTATAAAGTAAGACTGAGCAGCTATCAAGTCATTTATCTGTTGTTTGTAATGTGTTGCAGTTATAATGCCAGCCCGTCTTATTTTGCCTCTGTAACTATAGTCTTCATATTCCGTGTACTTTGCAGTGAAAACCACAGCCCCCATGATGCAGTGCTTCGGGTGTTCTCAGACTGTTGTGCGCTACCACAACCAAGTACAGCTGTAGCCAAAAGTTTTGCATCACCTAGAATTTTAGGATAGAGACATAAGAGTAAATAATACAAAAAACAACCTATACGACCACAATTTAAATCTTTTACTTAACATCCTGTAATCAAAGAAACTACTAAATGATATCGCAAAAGTCTACCGGAAGCCATAACAGTAGTACAGTGTTTCATTTTAGATTTTGAAATGTCACATTTTTCAAATTGTCAGTTTCTCGTTAAGTATATGGAACATTGCAAGTTAACGTAGTATTATTCAGCAGGAGTCATTCAGCTTCATGAAGCAAAATTTGTTCATTCTAGGTGATGGCCATACTGTAGTTGTACACTAGGGGGTAGTTAGGAGGCACAGAGTTTGATTATTGAAATGATGGGTTATATTTAAGGCTTCTGTTTTGTTTTGTTTTTTTCAGTAGTTATTTTTAACTATTTTTGAGTTATATGTATTTTTTTTCAGGGCTTTCGCTTTTAATTTACTGTATGAAATTCTTGTTTTCGGTTACTTTAATTCTTTTCCTGTCACAGTATGTACAGTAACTCGACAGTACCTTCTTTATTTTGCCGTCTTCCACAACGAAATCCTTATGGTCACAGGCATAGTCTTCTGGGGTTTTTGTGTGTTTAGGCTTTTTTTTTTTTACATTTTGACACAATTTACAATTCTGTTTAAAATTTCAAGAGCGCTTTGTGATGGTGGTCCACTGCGAAAGGTGCTATATAATTTAAAGCGCTTTCTAATGGTGGTCCACTATGAAAGGCACTATATACAATAAAGATTGATTGATTGATTGATATAGCTCAGTAGTTGGGGTGGGTTTAAAATATTCCGAACAAATCGTTGTGAGATACAAGTCAGGAAGGAGGGACAATACCCAAGTGCACTGAAACAACTTTATTTTTTTTGTAGGAAAAAGGAGAAGTCAATGTGAATTGAGTATCCTGCATTTTTCCAGTGTTTTTTGGTGGATATACACAGATTTTTTTTTTTTTTCTATCAGGGGTGTTTTATCTGTTTTTATCAATTAAAACCGAAAATCAGAAACCCTAGTTATATTCCTAGTGTTGCAAATTAATAGTTTAGGAGGGTGTAAAGTTTCATAAATGCAGACAAATGATTTCCATATTTGCAGCTTCCACGCTAGTCACAACCTTAAAATGAGGGTTAGTGTGGAAAGCTTTTGGTATTATGCACCAGAATTGTGTACGTGCAACTCACTACGAGAATATAACTCTTCTATTGTGCGAATGAAGCACATCAATGCTTGTCGGGTTCTATAATCTGCCTGATCAAGCTTTGTCAAGGTGGGTTTAAAAGGATCCCATTGATTTAGTTTCAACATGGTTAGGTAACCCGTTCAAAACCACTCTTTGTGAAAAGAATTGTCTCTTATTCTCCATCCTAGTCTCCAATTCATTTACAACTGTGTCCTCTGGTCCTAGTGTAAGTATTGGCTAAGGGTTAACTTTGTCAACTCCTTTTAAGATTTTAAAGACTTCAATCAAGGTCGCCCCACCCCCGTTTCTTTGTTCTGTGCCAAGTGATTAATTCTGTCACCCTATCTTCACAGCTTATTCCTGTAACTTTTGTGATTAGTCGGTTTGTTCCTCACTGACTCTATCCAAGGGCACACTGCCGTTTTTCTATTCTGGGGACCAGAACTGACCATTGTATTCTAAGTGCAGTGCCACCTGTGCCTTATACAACCTCATCATAACCTGCTTTGATTTGTATTTGATTTAACCAAGCATTCTGTCTATTACAACACCAAGGTGCTTCTCATGGCGGGCCAATTCAAGTCCTATACCCGTTCCTAAATTACCTCACCCCATGTATGTTTATGGATAAATAGATACTGAAGTGGAATCAGCAAGCCCTGAATGCTACTGACATAGCAAGGTGAAGTATGCTCTGTACTAGCAACTTGATATGCCTTGCAACAGCTAGAGTTACCACTGAATGGTGCCGTGATATCATGCAACGATGTAATGTCACTGCACTGTGATGTCACTCCATTCTGTTCACTGCAAAATTTTGCTTGAGTACTGTTTGGTATCTGTTGCTAGTTACAATGGCGAGACATCATCATTGGGTTAACATGCTGTATCTAATTGATATCTGTGTGTTATGTGCAAGTACAGTGGGAGACAAAGAAAACAAAACCAAGTAAGATTTTTACATTAGCAAATTCAGAAGAAGTTGGACAATTAAACAAAGAATAATTAGAACTTACATTTCATGCAGGGAAGGCGTCGTTTCAAATATAGAACTGTTAATCTCTTCTATTCTGTTCATGGAGACATCCCTGTTGTAACAAAACAGAAAAAAGTAAACTAGTATGACAGTATACATATATCCCCACCACAGCTGCAATAACAGAATTAGAGCCATTATCAACAGAAAATACAATACTTCATAGATTATCCTCTCTTTCTGTATATATTTAAAACAGTGTGGCATACAGTATGCAGGCTTACTGTATGGGTGCCTTCAATACACAATATGCTTCCTCAGTGGAGCATAATGTCTAAAGCAAATCATTCTTACAGCATTTCTTTATCAAAACATCTGCTAACGAAGACTTGATAAAGCAAAGCCTGGATTATTTTATATGAGACACTACTTTATAGACTAGTGTGTTCAGTCATGAATAAGAAACTAGTAAAATAGCAGGTGTATAGGTCAATAAGGACCTGATAAATGACCACGTGGGTCAATCTTCAAATTGAAATCTAGGTCCAAAGTCCATAGAGTCTATTAAACCGATCTAAATGCTGCCACTGTTTGAGTTAAAGGACAGTGGAATTGCCGTGGCGTGTTACAAGGTAGTAAAGGAACTCACAAGTCAATAAAGCCTGAGACCTGGCATTATTTGAACGAAGGAGTTCTGTTATTACAGAGGAACACGCCACAACAATGGCATTAATCACTATTATACTACACTATTATTTATTCTTCATTTATTGCTTGTCTCAAATAATAATCGTAATCCACTGCAAAAGTTACCTTTCTAAGACTAAGCATTTCATCAGCGGACATTCTGTTGTCAGGGGTTTGTATCTCAGGATTGTATTGTTAAACATAATGTTAAACATTCCTACTGCAATATGAACTCATTTATAGGCCATATATAAAATGAAATACTTCATAAAATACAAATAGCCACAACCCATGTAAATAAACAGTCACAGACACCACTGTGCTGGGACCAAAAGGCTTCAGTGAAATAAAGATTCAAATGGTCATTGTGTTGTCTAAGATAGCTGAAAACACTAGGTAGAAGTTATGTTCATTTTTCAATTCTCTACAAATACAGTATTTTTAAATTCCCTCTTATGCATTTTAAATTGTTATTTTTTTTCAGTCTCTGCCTGGTAACTGAATGGAAGGTTTTCATATTTCTGTTGGTAAAGAATGGAATCGCCTCCTTTATATTATTATTTACAGGTGACACCAGAGAGCTCTTACACAGCTTGAGGACCTATTACTAATCCCACTAATATATAAAGATATTTATATATATATATATATATATATATATATATATATATATATATAGATATATATATATATATATATATATATTATATGATTAGGAGTAGGCAGTGAGTGGGTTTAAAATCCTCCCTTTAGCCAGAAGTGTTTGTTAATTGTTTTATTGGTTACTATAACCAATGCACCGTGGCTACCATTGTAACATTATAGCCAGGTGCAGGGTATATAAAGAAAAGAAGCAGTCTGCTGTGTGTGTGTGTGTGTGTGTGTGTGTGTGTGTGTGTGTGTGTGTGTGTGTGTGTGTGTGTGTGTGTGTGTGTGTGTGTGTGTGTGTGTGTGTGTGTGTGTGTGAGTGAGTGAGTGAGTGAGTGAGTGAGTGTGAGAGAGAGAAAGAAAGAGAGAAAAGAAAGGTAGTATAAAATCTTTTGATTTATGAAAAACTGTTTTTCTTTGTTTGTTTGTTTAACAGGTTAACAGCTTAGCTGTCCTGTTTTACAGTTTAGGTTCATGTTTATGTTTTGATATTGCTATAGAAAAGCTAGGTGTTTGTTTTCGTTTATTTTTATTATGTATTAAAAATAGCGCATCAGCGCTGTCAAAACCTCAAGTTCAGTGTCTCGGTCTTCTTTTAAAGGGGCAACGAACCACGGAACAGCGTCTGGATTATTTCAAAACTACCATACTACAAAACTACCATATTAGTAGATCACAGATCACCCTTATATATTCAGATTTACTACACAGTATAATTCAGCACACTGTTTTAGAAAACAGGGAACAGTGTTTACTTACAAATGCCTGAGATTCGATAATCCGACAAATGCGTTCCAAGGCAAGTTTTCCAATGAGTTGTTTGCCAGATTTCTAAAAAAAAAGAAATTAAAAGAAATTAAAAAGAAAATGTAAAATTATCAAAATATTTATTTTGTGCTACATCATTTTTTAAAAACGGATACGCCTAAAATGTTAACTCTCCAAAAAATGTATTAGAGGGATTCTTGACATACTTTACCCTGTCAAAAACATTCTTTTTTTAAATGCATAGGGGGTTGGACAAAAAAACATGAAATAACACTTGCTACCACAGCTCCCCAATAGTTACACATCAGTGATCTGTGTCATAGCGCATACTGATGACACATCAGTGATCTGTGTCATAGCGCATACTGATGACACATCAGTGATCTGTGTCATGGCGCATACTGATGACACATCAGTGATCTGTGTCATGGCGCATACTGATGACACATCAGTGATCTGTGTCATAGAGCATACTGATGACACATCAGTGATCTGTGTCATAGAGCATACTGATGACACATCAGTGATCTGTGTCATAGAGCATACTGATGACACATCAGTGATCTGTGTCATAGCGCATACTGATGACACATCAGTGATCTGTGTCATGGCGCATACTGATGACACATCAGTGATCTGTGTCATGGCGCATACTGATGACACATCAGTGATCTGTGTCATGGCGCATACTGATGACACATCAGTGATCTGTGTCATAGAGCATACTGATGACACATCAGTGATCTGTGTCATAGAGCATACTGATGACACATCAGTGATCTGTGTCATAGAGCATACTGAAGACACATCAGTGATCTGTGTCATAGCGTATACTGATGCCAGGCAGCTACTATCAGCTATAACTCTGTCAGATCTTCTGTCTCTGACTGAAACTGACAACAGTGAGATACAGCAGAACTAATCATTTGAACTATTGATTGATCAATCCTACAAAAAGGTGCAAAATAATGATAGTGTTCCAAAAAAAAATTCTCCATTGCCAGTATTTCAACTTTTTTTTTTTTTTAACAAAAAGTATAGATGAGAGGCTTTCAAAATGCTTATCAGATAGTGTGACACATAAAAGAATCACAGCACAAACTTCATCTCACCTACAACTGTTGCCATATATCAGTTTAAAACTCTCTAGCTACTTCAAGCTTGCATACAGACAACATTACTAATTCCACACAATTTAGATTCAGAGAGAACTTACAATGACGTAGTACCAGAGTACAAATCCCAGTCTTCAGTGTCGATTGATGAGATATTGTTATTTCTAAAATCTCTGCAAAAACACGTTGTTAATCAAGCTGTAGTCATGAATATTAGTTGTGAATATGCAACATTTTCTCACATTGCTACACAAATACAAAAGGATAAGCATAACTTTAAGCTGGACCCCTTCTAAAGTTCAATAATCAAACAGCACTTTCAACTGTCTATGTCTATGTCTATGTCTATGTCTATATATATATATATATATATATATATATATATACACATATATATATATATATTTATATATATATATATATATATATATATATATATATATATATATATATATATATATATATATATATATATACACACACACACACACACGCAAGCAAAGGAATGGCATAGAAACTTACAACGCAGAAAAGAAATGATCCTTCATTTTGACAGAGGGTACTGTTTTATATCTCTTCCCGATCCCGATGCAGGCCAGCAATGCATTTGAGCACTGACACGACTCGGGGCACGTGGTGCTGACAGGTACACTTGGTGCAGAGTTGACATGCTTAACCAAAACAAGGACTACAAGCGCTGTAGCTATTAACGATTTTACTAATCTCATTTTATATAATCCTCATAAAAGACTACATTGGGTTTTTAAAGAGTAAAAGGACAGTGCTAACTAAACCGACACATGTTACCCGCCCAATCTTGGGACCCGATTATGATCTAACGCTGAACCAATCACACAGCTTAAAAAAAAAAGTCCCAAATACAAATATAAAAACTTTGACCAATATAATCTGTTAGAAAAATGCGACCGATTGTCTTAATCTAAAAACAAACAGCCATGTGAATAAATATAGAGAATCACGTTAGCAGGCGTTAAGCACACAGCCCATTCAGCATACTTAGCTAGACAAATCTAAAGCAGATTTACAAAACAAATACTCTTTCAACTGCAAAAATAAATAAATAAATAACACATGGCCCAAAATATAATGTAGCTACACCAAACACAGATTGGCCACCAATACACCGTATCAAGCCTAACTCTAACTGACCCCAGACGTGCCAGCACCCTGCACAGATGTCTTCTCAGTAGAAACCGAGTTTGAACGCTTTTTGACTTGAAAATTAGAAAAGACTCTGCCAACACTACCGGTACAGTTGCATTTATCCCTCTTTTTTTGTACTGCGGTTGCTATAAAAAAAAGTATCTTCTGTTGCTTGGATACAGTTTTGTGACATCAGTGTTACGTACATATTGGGTTTATAGTGTTTTAAATAAATAAACAAACAATGGGCTCCAAAGAGGAATACGATCCATCACGATTGCTGCGGTTGTAATTTCCACTCTAACTTTCCTGTGGTAATCGCTAAAATGAAATCATCACTACCCCGATCAGAGTTCTCACCCCGCGCGTGCATTGCAATTATTTTGGATGGAATAAAAACGGAATAGATACCTGTTAATTTTCAAGAACGAGTTACTGGTTTGCTTGTAACCAGAGATTGACTCAGGCAGAAAATAGCGAGTGAACTACAGGTTTACCCAATGTGGTTTCAGGGGGTCTTATAAAAATCTTTATTTGCATTTAAATAATTATGTGGAGATTGTAACTAAGTTTTAGGCTACCAATAATCAGTATAACAATTAGAGTTAATAGTGAAACATGAGGTCACTGTTGGGTAGATCTTCTAAATCAAAAATGTTAGGGTTAGACTAAAGAACAAAATAGAAACTGTATGGCAACAACACACTACAGGACAGCTCTCAAAACGGCACACTTATTCATTGACACAGCAGTCAGACATAATACAATAGCAAAGGAACCCAGTTGTTTCATATAAGGCAAGTCCTCAAAATGACCACAATATAGCTTACACACTAATAGCAAACACCCAATCAAATAAATATTATTGCTGCATGCTAAACTAGATATAATCTTCTCAAAATCTTCAATATTTTATTATCTAATAAGACAATATACATTAAAAAAAAAAAAAAAAAAAAAAAAACACAAAATAAAACATGATTTGCCATGTTTAAAGAGGATCAGAGCAGGACGGTTGGAAACATTGTAATACTCTATCAGAATGCCCTCGTGTTAGCTAATTTGGTTTTAAAATAAATAAAAAAAAATATTTAAAAAAAAAAAAAAAAAAAGAAAAATAAAATTACTATCAAAAAAATTAAAAACCTGGAGCCTACCAAAATATATTGCTAACTATACCTGTACAACGCACAGTAAAGCACATAGCTATCGTTTACGAAATAAAAAAAGAAGACATTAAAAATCAAACAAAACAGCAGATCAGACGACGAAGACGACAGTGGATCAATATTGAGTGGCAATCTTTTCTACAGCATACAGCTTCAATTATAAAAATATTAAATTAAAAGAAATCTCGCGGATAAAATTTCAGGTTGTTTCTTTCATGTATGAGCTGCAGTGAATTCTTAATTTGTCACAATGACCCTTTCTACCTGTTATTTAGTAACTAAGCAATATATAAAAACTGCAGGATTGTGGCTCTCAGTCTTCGCAGATTCAGCCACCACTGTTTATTTTGCACACAACAATATACAAAGCTACAGAAGTGTGCATCTTTACATTAAAATTTTGATCATTTCTTTTAGATGCTTGCTTTTACACAAAGTACTGTTCTCATCCACAAATATTAACATCGTTGATGCACCATAACATTGTCAAAAGTCAATAATGTTTTTTTGTTTGTTTTAAGTATACCATAATTGCTAGTGTGCTGCATTGAAATAAAAAAAAAAATAAAAAAACATCTGCTGCAAATCAAGGATTACTGTAGATCCCAAAAGCTCTTTCATTCTGAGTGCAGGCTATCGTTCCATTAAAAAAAAAAAAAAAAACGCGCAACACAATTTGCCACATTTTAGGCCTGCTTTTCCGTCACATATGTGAACGCCTTAAAAGCACCTTAAACCACAAATGTTAATAGGGTTGCAGACCTAAATAAGCATCGGCCCCGAGTCCCCGGGCCAGCCTAGTAGTGTGAACAGGGTCAATGTCAGTACAACTCGAGTTGCTGTTTAGCGAGAGTGTACACGCAGACACAAACAAAAGCACAAGTTGCGTCAGGAACTTTAAACAAAGTATTGGGGAGAAATACGGTAGGATATATCAAGATAAATAACAATAAAGTGTGAAAAATGGCATTTCATCAAAAACTAGCGAGTGGACCATGTCCACTCTTCCAAAAAAAAGTGAGTGGACGGCGTCCACACCCCAGTCTACACAGCTTTTAATAATTGTTCTTGAGAATCCAGTACATGCAAGCCAAAGACCATGTTAAGGTTTACAGTACAGCCAGGTAAAAAAAAAAAAAAATACCTGATGATTTCCTTGCTACTGTACTTTCAAAGACTATTGTTGGTAATGTTTTAATTTGCTTTTGTAAAATGTGTGGGTATTAAGTCATGGCACACAATCGCTTTTGAACATAACTGTTCCTGAACTGGCAGGATGATATTACATTTTCTTTTTTTTTGGATTACCGTCATTACCCATAATTCTGACCATACTGTAGCCGTCGCCTCTTTACTTCCATATTAAACTACTTGCAGCTTTTTTTTTTTTTTTTTTTTTTTTTTTAAGAACTGCCTCTTTCCATTTACATTTTGAATTAGTTTTATGTCATTCAGAAAGCATGTATGGACAAGAAGGATATACTGGCTAAATAATTCCACCATAAAAATGCAACATATGTAGCTAAAATCATAACATTACAAAACCCTATACATTACATTTATAACATTGTAGGTGCTTGTTTTAAAACATAAACATGATTCAAAAGGCGTCCACTTTTTTTTTTTTTTAAACTTGTAATTGGCGTTCTACTGTGAGGCAGGATAATATAAGATACTGCCATTGTTTAAATAATGGGACAGTTGGGTAACCTTTCTGAATGTGTGTTTATGTACTTTGAAGTTATTGGAATCTGTAATAAAGTTGGAATACCCATCATAAAGTACATGTGCAGAAATAATAGACTGAACCTATGGCATTGCACTGGTGGTTAGGCAAGAGTGCATTTATGTTAGCTTGGAATAAATACTAGACAATTCCATTCACTTATTTTATTAAACATATTTACAGATAAACAAACAAACTACACAAACACAACACATTTCTTAGGAAAATAACTTGGGGTTCCAGTACTGATACTAGCAGACATGTTACCAAGATCACACTCATTGTACATCTGTTACATTAAAGCTCAATTCAGACAGAATTTCATCATCTTCTCTTTCTTGCTCAAACTGACTCCATGAAATATCATTCACCTATTAGGGAAAAAAAACCTTGAATTACTTGATAACTAAGACATTAAAATATCAACTTACTTGTTCCTTATTGCCATTAACATCATCATTGGTATTTTTGTAATTTATACATACTTTTCAATATGAATACATATTTTATTGGGACTACAAAAACACAAAATCCAGAACTACTACTAGGAACACCTTGATAAAGCGTTGTAGTTGTACCTGTATTAATCCTCCTAGTTCTTCATCAGGTACAATCTGATCTGGATCGAACCTGCATTCAACAGCTACCTTTCCATTACCTTTAAAAAGACCAAAACAACGTATTTAGCCGTGGAGGATCCTTAGAGGAGGCAAAGGAACCCCTTCTTTTTTCTTTTTTTTTTTTTTCCCTTTTTTTTTTGCCGTCACGGAGAAGTTTGGATATATATATATATATATATATATATATATATATATATATATATATATATATATATATATTTTTTTTTTTTTTTTTTAATGTGGTTTGTAGGTTTATGAATTTTACATTAGCATTGCATTACATTTTTGGTTTGGATACTTAATACCTTGTGTGTTTTTTCTTTTATGTATAACATTTGTATTTGTGTTTTACTTATTTTTGCAATTTGTTTTGTAAATAATAAAAAAAGTTCATGAAAATATTATTGTTTGGCTAAAATGGATCTTATCACAAAAATTACACAATACATATAATTAGTAGTTCCAGTAATTTAATCTTTAAAATAATATTATAAAAAAAATAGAATAATAACATCTTTATTTTTATATAGCACCTTTCATAGTGGACCACCATTACAAAGTGATTCAGAACAATGGCTGTGAACAATGCATTATATGCAGAGTAACTTACAATAGGACACTGAATTAACATCTCATCCACAGGATGGAGCACAAGGAGGTTAAGTGACTTGTTCAGGGTCACACAGCGAGTCAGTCAGTAGCAGAGGTGGGATTTGAACCAGTGAGCTCCTGGTTACAAGCCCTGGACTTTAACCACTGGACCACACTACCTCCTTATCGACATATTAGGTCTGCTCTGATCAATAGACTGCCTCCTTATCGACATAATATTAGGTCTGCTCTGATCAATAGATTAAATCAGACAGATTAATCAACTAGTTGATCGCAGAATCTGCTTGCTCTGTACTTGGAAAACCGATTCCCTACATTTACTGAATAAAGGAAACTTAACTGAAGAAAAGGACCATTTAACTACTCACTACTATGAGAACTAACTTCTAACTTCTGCTTCAGTGGCTTACGGTAGCTGTCAATTAAAAAAATAATACTGCTGTAATAGTTTTGTTCAGTACAGAAAAGGCGATATGGAACAGCAAGCTAAGGATATGTAACAAAGTCAGCACAAAAACACAAGCGGTCCTAAAGTCACGTGGGAGCGACTATTACACAAAACTTTTAGACAAACCCGGATTTATGTTCAAATGGATAAGCAGAAGCTTAGGCACACGTTACATCACAATGGAGTAAAACTGGCTTTCAGGGGGGACGATGAAGGAACCAATTCCTCAAATAGAGGTAATTATGTGGAATTACTTTCTGATACTTTACAACAGCACGTTAAGCTTCACAGTATTCTCGGGTACCTCGAACAAGATTCAGAACGACTTAATCTCTTTGGTGTCTCAGGTTTTGCAGCTGCAATAAAAAGGAGAAGTACAGGAAGCCAAGTACGTGGTTGTAATGGTTTACAGGTATGTGACTGACAGTGGCCGAATGAATGGTTGTTTTGTGAAAATGTGTTACATTTACCAAAAAAAAAAAAAAATAATAATAATAATAAAAAAGGCTTTTAAAAAAATAGACAATTCCAATTGGGCTTATTTTTTATTTTTTTAGATTCTATTGGATTTAGAAATATTAAATGTGCAACTCCCGTTTCAATTAAGTCCACAGCGCAAAGAAATTCTCAATAGAAGCAATAGTCTTTATTTAAACATATTAAAAACCACAGTTAACACAACAATGGCTTACGTGTTTCGACCCGCAGGTCTTCCTCAGCGCACAACAGAGATTCTCTATTTTCATGAAGCTCAAAATATTAATTACTGTGTTCATTGTTTACTAAAAGCAAAATATTACAATTATACTTTTTTCTTGTCCGTGTTTTGTGCAACACGCAGGGGGCAAGTAGATTTTTCTAGCATTCTGTCCCTTGGACAAGAATTTTCTTTTACAAAAATTGCACACCCCTAAACGTGTCATTGTAGACATAACTTGTTTTAATTCTAACCTTTTGCATAGCTCATATTGTATTTCAGTAGTATTATTGCACTTACTGTAAACTATACTGTAATTAAATATTAATCTTGCATTGTTAACCTGTACAGTGCTGCCCTGTAACACCTGGACATCAGATGTATAATGGTGTCTGCCAAATAAATTAAGAAGAAGTGTTGTCAGTCGGAACACAATAAGATTGTACTGCTGTTGGGGTCTTAAGGGAACCCCAAGCCCTCTGCCTCCCCATTTTCTGTGGCCGCCACTGGTACTTTGGCAAGGTACTGTACAATTCCCCCTAAACATTGCAAGTGTCAGTACTTGACAATGCCCTACATTCACAGCATATAATTATTGTAACAAATGTCTATGCAAAAGATTTTGTATTGTGTGGCTTTCGTATGGTCTAAAAACTGTCGTTCTTTCAAAGACCACTCACACAAGTATGCCTGGTGACAAAAGTAAATAAATATAAAAGCCTAACTTACCCAATACAACGAAGAGCACTTTCTGAAAAGCATCCGACATGGCTCGCTCTTTTGCCAGTTTTTGAACTTGTCCTTTTTTCATTAAGCGTGCCAATGGATCTTAAAAGAAAATCAGCCATTTTGAAGTGAAGGAAAACTTTAGAGAAAAAAAACAATAAACGTATTTGCTATGATGTCAAGCACAACAATTCTAAAATGAATAAAACCTCAATTTTAAATTTATGAAAGAGTACCCGTGTCATTTTCAAAGGGCTCTTCAGCCACCCCGACTCCTCTGCAGCAGACTCCATAGTTATGGAATATTAATTCAATGATACAACCATATTTCAGATTGTTTGTCTGTGTTCCCAGCACCGGATCCTTGTCTTCCTGTTCATTCGTTTGGGAAATATCTTTAAGCTAAGAAAAGTAAAACAAGGACTTGCGATTTAAGTGTGCAATGTTCACAACACTACAGCATTAACCACCTGATGTCCTGGTTCATTAATCAAGCATTCCTCTTGACATATTATACCACATATTCTCTGCAGGAGCTTGAACTTGTTGTTTGAAAAGCCTTTGAACTTAACATTAAAACATGTGGTGCCTGTTTCCCCAAAACAAAATTTCTTTCCCACGATAAGGGGTTCATACAATGACCAGCCAAAAATTTAATTAGACAACCCCCTAGTCTGCCATGTATCTAAATGTATGTGATCCACTAGACCTGTATAAGCTGTGAGACAGTTGAGTGCTGCCCAATGTAACAACCACCAATACAGTCTACAGGAATGGTTGCCGCCGCCACCAACACTGGAAGAGCACCATTCCTGTAGCAAGCCAGTCATGAGGGGATGAGCCAGCACAGGCATACATTGCATACTGGAATAAGCAGCAGCTATGCTAAAGTGCTTGACTAGGAACACCTGTTTCCTCTCAGACAATGTGACAGGAACTCTGTGTGGTGGCAGGTTATCATGCTGTGGGGACAATTGTTATCAATATTCTTGGCATTAAACAATCTTTTACTTATGACTAGTTTATATATATATATTTTATTTATTTATTTATTTTTAATTTAAATGTGGTTTGTAGGTTTATGAATTTTACATTAGCATTGCATTACATTTTTGGTTTGGATACTTAATACCTTGTGTGTTTTTTCTTTTATGTATAACATTTGTATTTTTGTGTTTTACTTATTTTTGCAATTTGTTTCGTAAATAAAAAAAGTTCATGAAAATATTGTTTGGCTAAAATGGATCTTATCACAAAAATTACACAATACATATAATTAGTAGTTCCAGTAATTTAACCTTTAAAATAATATTATAAAATCTGCCATTTATTTGTATTAATTAAAAAGTGAACATTATTAATAAAGGCTTATTGGCTTACAGTGACTATACGACTGGACCAACCATTGAAACCCAGATAGTGGTTGGCTAACTCCTGGCACTTGGCACTTCTAAGATATGTAAACCTTTGTTGAAATGTAGCATTCTGCTTGGTACAGAGTCGAACCTGTAAATACAGAAAAAAAAAAGTTAATGATATTAACTCCTAGATAAATTACAGTATTGCCACACATTTGACAATGTTGCAGAACTGCTGCTGTGGGTTTGTTATGGTGCAAGACCGCCATCTACTGGCGGGATACAAATCTGCATTTTCAACCTCTGATGTTTCCAATTTACTCAATCTAAAATCTCACCGTTTTACAACCTCGCATTTCATTAATGTTTGCCTCCATTCGGTCCCTTTGTTTCCACGTTTGTTGCGACTCACCTTCAGCGGAGACTCCTGAAATATACCTTTTCCATTTGTAGTCACCTGTGCTTTGCTGGCTTGGGCAGCGGAGTAATATTTCACAATGGCATAGTAACCAGGTTCAGCAACAGCTGCATTCCGACAGACCCGCACTGAATACAGGGGGCCATAATTAGAGAACACCTCCTCCACAGAATTCTGTTGCAAAAAAATGAATGAGGGGAGAGAGGGGGGTCATTATTTTAAGTAGTTAATCGATTAAATTACACAATTAATTGTAATCATGCTTTTTTTTTTTAAATTATAACGTGGATTTAAAAAAAACAATTAAAAAGGTTTATTTGAGAGCTGTAGCCTTCATTTTGGAATGGCTAGTAAGTAATCTATTGGCTGCAGTTTTGGGGGGTGTCAAAAAGACTGCTGATGACAAAGAATAATTTATATCGTTATTAGCCTTACCTATATATATATATATATACACACACACACATATATGTGTGTGTGTGTGTGTTACTGGTCAGACATTTGGAAGCAAAGACAAACTTTAGAAGCGAATACAGTTTAAAAAAAAAAACACAAACACTATTGATACTTAATTTCTTCCGATGTTACGCACATCAATCTAAAATTGTAATAAAATCTATATTTAAAATTCCCTTCAGAACGGCGTTTGTCTAATATCTCTAACACACCTGCTTCTGTTGATGTCTACCCTAGGTGCACAAATAATGAACACATTAGTGAGTAGTGTCCGGACAGCACCTCGGTAAAGGATAGCAGACCTTTACTCAAACACAAAGCAAACTTACTAGGTCTTTAGTTTAGAAACTTGGCATTTACAAACACTAGTATTACTTTTGGATACTGTATTTTTACTTACGTAAATTTCCGCTTCTGAAAACTTAGGCAGAATGTTCCAAACAAACAACGTTTTATTATTTTCCACGGGCACTTTGAACTCCACTAGGTCTGCTTCGATATCCATATTCTTCATTAACAAAAAAAAAAAAAAAAAAACTTTTAATTTCGAATAAAACGAAACTAGAACTGTACTTTCGATATCCTGCAGCACAAACCCTCCATAGCAACCTGAATTTGGCGCCATTACATTACGTCACACCCAGCTGCCGCAGCACGGCCTGAAGCGCCACCTTTTTTTTTTTAAATTGAAAGCTGTGCGCAACTGCGCAGTGTCTCTATTGTAATTTAGAATTGATCAACAGTGGTGCAAATACACTGTCATTTTTAACACATGGGCGATAATTTAAAACAGCGACCTCAGAAAACAAACTCAGGAGAAGAGTAAGTCCGAATACAGAGTGGCACAGTGATGTAGGAATTTAATAACGTGGTAGGGTTGCTGAAATACTTGCGTATAGCGTACTGTAAATAAATAAATAAATACACGCAGATTTCTACACTTTTTCTTAATTTTACCTCCATGTAGACTTTTGATACTACCTTCAGCGCTAAAAACATATATTTCTTTTTTTTTTCTTTCCCCAAGTCAGTATTTGTGTTATTCTGATAACATTTTTTACAGGAAACACCAAGGGCTGTTATTTTCAACACCAGTTAAAAGCTAACAGCCTTATTAAATATACCACAATTGTGTCCGAAATTGCATGTACACAGTTAGTTAAAGAGGAAACCTTTTTTTTTTTTTTTTTTTTTCACTGTTTCTTGTAAATTAAACCAAGAAGTATATAATAACCAAACAAAGTGCAGGGACCACAGAAGGCAACAGCACCAGCTATTATGCTGATTCATTTGCCTGTTAAACCAGGTGCCCTGAACAAGGACAATCCACTGCATCAACCAGATTTAATGACAAGGCAGTGCCTAACCTACTACTAATCCTGTGCAGTGTTCCCAAGATAATCTCATGCTGCATATTCAAGATATCTTTAATTGGAAGTAATGGGACTACCATCCTTGGACGGCTCATTACCAGATGGTAATAGGTAGGTGACCATTCAAGGACAACTCACCTAAAGGCTACTCAGGTTTCACTCAGAAACACATGGCTTAATTAACTGTCTGCCTGCAAGAAGACAACGCGAGGGTTGAAAAACCTGCAGAAATCCGATATGGGGAACACAATTGGAGAAATGCTGTATTACTGCTTGATCTGATTGCGCGTGTGACAGAAACATGCTGCAGAGACTATGTGATACATTCTTAGGTAGTGACCTGTTTCAAGTCCGGCCTAGCAGGAGATTCAGTTTCCTTTGATGCTGACAGGACTCTGTTGCCAAAGACTGCGCTCAACCCTTCAGATGCATTTGGTGTCAAACCGATGTCCTGATTATAAATAGAAAGTCTTGAGCTATAGCCAAGCAGATTGTATCCCTGCACTCTGCAGCTCTGACATCTTATTTAACACTTGTTTAGATCGCTGGTGTATTTTTTAAAATATAATTTTTCTTTTAACTGCTGTATTCCTAAACCAGAGATTACAAACTGAGATTGCTTTATGTGGAATTTCTAGTACCCTAAACTTGTGTATTAAGAAAATGTATAAACCTTGTAGGATAGGATTTCTGGCAACTGGATGTGCAGAGGGTTGTTTAAAGAGACATACACCAAGATCAGGCCCCCAGACTCAAGCTGGCCTCCATGAACTGGTAGCTTGCTGACGTCTAATGTCAAGGTCCTGGGTGTAAAGAGGCATGGATTGATTTGGCGGTGGGATCAGATGATGTGTAATTCTTCGTCAGCTGTTGTGTTGAGTTGGGAACATTATATAGGCATAGTCATTTAGGTGAACCCCCTTCTGTAGTATACAACGGAACATTAATATGGGTCATTGCATCTTCATAAACAAATCTGCTGGCACTATTTGAAGAGTCTGTATTAGTAGTAGTAGTGTAGCAGTAGTAATGTAGTAGATAATCTTCCAGACTTGTCCCATCTTGGAGAGTTATACAGGTTCAAATGGTATTAACCCATGCGGTCACACAACAAGAGAAAATGACTCAATGTTTTAATTTAACATTGCAGAAGCAGTTCTTTAATTACTAATTTGAATGATTTATTTAGTCAGGCTGCCCTTATTATAATTGTATTTTTTTGTCAAACCAATCTAATGCATTTTTGGCAGTATGCTATTGTTATGCTAGTGTAGGTCTAGTGTATTTAAATAGTCTTCTGTGTTTGTAGTGTCGATTTATGCATCGCTTGTGATTTGTGTTGAGAACTCCAAGCACTCCCTCCTCAGAATCTCTTAAATTGTAACATTTTGTGGCGGGAAGGAGCCCTGCTATATAAACTCGGAGCTGGAGTATTTGTGCGCTCTGATTCCCCAGTTGCGGTTGGGAGAGGTTCTGCTGGACTGTGCTGCCATTGGGGTGTACTACATGGTGGGACCTAGTCACAGAGACAGGCCCTGCAGGGCTGACTAGAACCTCCTGTGTTGTTATTCCTATTTGTTTCATTTAAACTGGTTGAGAGTGCATTTCCTTGTTTTAAAATATGTCTTTCTATGATTTTCTCAAAATAGCATTGACGTAAGCTAACATTACTGTGCCTTGCCCTGACTTTTTAATGATTTAAGCCATTTTTATAGATTGTACTACACATGATATACTTTATTGAAATATGAAGGGTCATACATTTGCATATTAGAATTCAACAAACCGTATGACTATGAAATATCTCAAAAACAAATCATACAACTCAACACGCTTTTTTTTTTTTTTTTTTTTTAAATAGTGCTATATACACATAAAACAAAACAAAAAAACCAAAGAACAGTTTTGATTGCAAGATTGACAGGAAATGAAAGAGCATGACTACTACAACTTCCCATTGCTATAGCTTCATTTTAATAATATAATAGAGTAAGACCGTTTTTAACGCATGCCTGCTCTTTTCTACAGGGTACAGTTGCTTTCCACAAAACGCCTGCATTTCATCACTTTCAGGTACGTCTCCACTTTGTGCATATCTTTCTTAAAACAACTTAAAAGCCCGTAATTTTTAAACAGAGCTTCATCGTTTCTTAGGTTGACATCAAACTTATCATAAGTGAGCTTCAGCAAAGTAGAACCTCCAAAACCGCCAAGGAGGTTTTGGCGGAAGGGGCTGTAGGAAAAAAAAAATTTATATCTATTATAATATATATCATATATATATATATATATATATAATATATATAAATTGTTAACACTTTCCCACATAGATCTAATTCATTTATATATTTTCTTTGAAACGTGCCGGTTGTACAGATTGACATAATGAACCAAATGAACTATATTGGCATGAGTCATCACTTGAGTGGTGCCACAGTGTTAACAATTGAATATTGTATCATGCCGGTGGTAACACAATGTTATGTGAACAAAACATGCTGCTGTATATCAAGTACACCATAGTGTAACCATTAACCTGTCCCCTAGCAACAGTCTTCATGTAGCGGATGTAAGAAAATTATTCCTCAATGTAATATATACAAGGCTATATATTGTATTTCAATTCTCCACTAGAGTCTGAGGACCTGTTTTTTTCAATTAAGTTCAGTTAATTCACCCAGTTTAATGGACATGTAATATAATTTAAAAAATAAAAGTAATTTAAGAGTAAAACTATAATATTAAACTGCTTGACCTTAATAAATAACTCACACCTTATCACAACTGCACAGTGGAAAATAGGGCCCATGGTGCTGTTTGTTGTCATTGCTGGTAATGCTGATATTCTGATTATAATGGCACTTTTCATCATTTCAGTGTTGAATTATATGCGTGTGGGTGACTAATACAGTACATTGGGGTTGCTTGCTTACCCTCATGAGAGCCACAATGCCTTCCTCCAGATCTTTCAGTTTCTCAAACACTCGGTCAGAGGTGCTGAACACCAGGCTATTGGTGAAAACATGGCTCAGGGACTGCAGGGGGCTAATCCAGGATTGGATGAGAGCCAGGGAAAACCGAAGCAGCTCCACATCCTAAAGAAAAATAAAAAACAAATGGATGGATGAACAGTCTTCAGTGTCCATGTCTTTAATGGGTTGTGAAGCATTTCCTTTATCTTATCAATCTCCGAAAGTTGAATTGTTGTCTATACACAGTCTATTCAATGTCAGGACTACAATGACTCGTTTCTATCTGAATTTAGATACACGAGGACAGGCGACTTACTGATCGCTGTTGGGCCTCATCTTTGCCGGTGGGAGCAGGGATAGTCTCAGAGTAGCAAAATGCTGACGGGGAGTTTTTGCTGGAGTGACGCTGCTCATCGGGAACATAGGTACGCTCCTTTATGAAAATAAACGAATTAGAAACTATTAAAAAAGAACAGCAGAAAAATATAGCAAACATACTTTTTATTAATATTTTCCCTGTACTGTTTTCCAGGAAATACACAATATTTTGATTAAAATGCTGTTTTATTTTGACCCCGACATCTAATAAGCAGCCCTGCACTGTATCCTAGGATGCAGCAGGTGCATTTAGACCTCAGAGGATCAATTAACATTCAAACGTGGTTCTCTGTTCACAAACACATTGTCACCTGATTATTTTGGCCAATCAAAGTCTGATTATTGTGGCAAACTCATTAAACTCATTTAGTTGGTAAACTTGTGGAACGCATTGATGGAAATGTCCAGTGTGATTTTTGACCCGTCTCCCGATAGCTTGCAGCGTCTAGTTCTGAGAGTTTTCTTTTCTTTTTATGATTTAAATGTGAATACACCTGACTTGTTTGGTGCTGATATCATGTTCATACCTTCTGCAGGTATTATTATTGTCAGCACAGCGATTGCCCAAACGTTGACAAAGTACCAGCTAACTTGGGAAAATCGACTTGCACAGATTCTGCTTCATCATACATGCCAGGGACATTATTAATCAGAAACTGATACGGATCATATTCCATATGGGACATTATTAATCAGAAACTGATACGGATCATATTCCATATGTAAAGTGTGTATGCTGAGATTTTTTCCAACGATTTTTACTGATGTTTAAATTAAATTAGTAATATATATATATATATTACCAATTTTGTCCCTATTTTAAAGTATGTAAAATAAACTATCGGGAAAATTCCTGGGAAATGTTTTTAAAGATAAAAACCGAAGATGCAAAATACAACTCATGTGGTAAACTTACTTTCTAATCACCCTGTAAATGTACTGTACAGCTATGACAAGTTTTGCATCACCTTGAATTTTAGATCTTTTATTTAACACCATGTAATCAAAGAAACTAGAACATGATATCACAAAAGTCTACTAGAAACCATAATAATAGTACAGTATTTCAAGTTACGTTTTAAAATGTCACATTTTTTCATTTTTGTCAGTTTTACATTAAGTATATGGAAAACTACCTAACGGTATGTAATTCAATATGATAACGTAACATTTTTCAGCAGGTTTCTTTTGACTTAGTTAATTTTGTAGGGTGATGTCATACTTTTGGCCATAGCTGTATACTGGTCTCTTGAAAACCACTGTAATACATAATGACGTATTGAGTCAGACCATTACATTATAGGACAATGTATAACACCATTTGGAAATGCTTATGTTTTGATCAAACTGAGTTAAAGAAACACATACCTACTGCATACCCAGATCATTGCCAATGGGATATTTGACAAGTGGAGGACAATACTGTCATCACTAATGCTAAAATGAATTTTGGAGGATGTAAACAAACCAGTCTGCCAACGTTCTAGTGAAACAGATAGCACAAGATATTATATAGAGAGACACCAGTAATTTGTATCTTCTTTGTGATTTGGCGACATTGAAGCTATTAGTTGAAGTTGAAACAGCACCCATAGAATTAGTGGCATATTGTAAATTCATATTCATAATATTTTCAACAGATTTATAGTCCGTCCTAATTCTAAAGATGCAGCTCAACAAGCTGAAGTCTAAAAAGCTGGTGGGGGGGGGGGGGGGGGGGGGGGGGGAGTATAACAGGCCTATGAATTCTGGATCATTAAAATCAGCATTTTAAAATAGTTGATTTGGTATACTTACAAAATCTTTGTAAATGTCCGCAGCAAGCTGGTGTAGGTACTGTGCTCTGAGCACAGCGTTTGTGAAAAGACTGGATAGTGGAATCATAGGGTAGGCCCCAGTCTCTTCAGGAGAGACCAGCAATATAGCCAGCAACACTGGGCACAGAAGCAGACCTGAAG
This sequence comes from Polyodon spathula, assembly GCF_017654505.1. Taxonomy (NCBI): domain Eukaryota; kingdom Metazoa; phylum Chordata; class Actinopteri; order Acipenseriformes; family Polyodontidae; genus Polyodon; species Polyodon spathula. The sequence continues at coordinate 42,325,227 of NC_054545.1, forward strand.
ACAAAAAATACAGGCACTTTATTTCAGTTCTGGAGAATTGACTTCCAATTTTTATGGAAAACATTACGAATACATTCAACCATAACTTAAAAATAAAAGGTAAAATCTAAGTCATGTAGGCAAACATGTGTACTTCCCTGAATCTGTAGATATAGCAGTGCAGTAAGTGTATTTCACACCGTTAAACACTGAACTGAACAAAGAAGGATAACATTTGTAAAATGTAAACAATTCATGATGTTTAATCTCTTAAAATTATTGCTCTGGAGCGCAAAGCTTTGAAAATTATTCTCTTATACAATTAAAGCACTATAAACTATTAAATCCTCCAGCTTTACCATTTATTACACACATATTATATATATATAAGTCTTATTACTTGTAGCACTTAATCATTTTAGCAGACTCCAAACAAAAATAAATAAATAAATGACAATATTGGTTTTACCTGATGCCATCGTTCAGTTTTTGGCCGATTAGAGCTTCAAGGTGTTTGTTTGACTCCAGGTAGATTCCCCTATTTATACATCAAGATGATATGAATAAAGTAATGTTTCAGTCGGAAAACACATATCAGCTTCCCTTTTTTAGGATGAGTGAACAACCTTATTAAATAAAGCATGATTTGCACTGAATATATTAAGTGTGCAGTAGATGTTATGGACAGAAATACAAATGTTTTAAATTAATTTTGATGGAAAGGTAAAATAGTAAAGATTTTCACCTGTTTGATACTTAAATGCAGAATTTTTTATTAAAAATGTAAATAATAATAATAATAATAATAATAATAATAATAATAATAATAATAATAACTAGAACTGCCAGGCAGTTTTACGGCTTCCAAGCTCAGTACTGGTTGGAAATTTTGGCAAGCTGTAGCATTGCAGCACAAGTGTCAGCAACAGATCAGTCTTATGGAGGAGTTTCGATTCAAAATATTGCATTAGTTATCGATGCTTTATCCACCATAGTAATAATGACCCTATCAACACACTGTAAGGAGTTATAAGCTAATTTTACATTTAACCTTAAGGAGAGGTCAAAGGTCATGATCGAGGTATTTTTTGAGTAGAGCATATATGAGTTCCTAAGTGTGTTGTATAGTAACCATAACTCTATGTGCACTGTAAGGAGTTAAAAGCTAGTTTTACATTTGACTTTAGAGAGGGCAAAGGTCACGGGCAAGGTGTTTTTTGGATAGAGCACATATGGTTTCCTATATGTGTTCCAGCTAGTTTTAAGCTAGTTTTACATTTGATTTAAGATTTTTAAAGGTTTTAAAGGTTTTTAAGGAAATGCGTTATGCGGCCATCTTGCTTTACGCACAAACACTGTTTCTGAAAAATTCAATTGTATTGAGACAGGGATGGTGCCTGTCAACTTTGGAGTTAATCAACTAAACTGTGTTCAACTGAAGCGGTTTTAAATTTAAAAATGAAACATAGGTCTGGCTGCCGTCTTGTTTTATGAAGGAACACCATTTTGCCGTATTTGAATTCCACTGTCCCCAGGATGACATCTCTCCAAGTCCAGAGTTAGCTGGTTAAACGGTTTGCAAACAGAAGCAGTTTGATGTTTCAGTGCGTGTTTTGGCGAATTTTTTGGCAGCCGTTTTGATAGTAAAATCTTTACAGTAACAGTAGGCTCCGCAAGCCAGCTTGGTAGCGTAATAATAATAATAATAATAATAATAATAATAATAATAATAATAATAATAATAATAATAATAATTCCACAGGTTTGGGATCCTACTATGTCAAAACCTAGGAACTATGTCACCTGGTATGCTATTCCATGCATTTATAACTCCCTGTGTAAAAAAATGCTTCCTAACATCCATTCTAAACATCCTTTTAGTCGAATTTCATTTATGTCCTCTTCTTCTACTGTCAGTGCTAAATTGGAAGTTGTGTCTTTGGTTAACTTTATACCATTTATGATTTTATAGACCAATCAAGTCCCTTATTCACCCCTTCTTTTTTTCTATTATAACCTTTCTTTCCTCAGCCTCATTACCCTTCTCTGTACCTTCTCCAGTGCAATGATGTCTTTTTTGTAGTGAGACCAAATTATTATTAATTATTTGAGACCTATCCATTTTTATTCCTGCCACTTCCAGTCACAAAAAAACATCAGGACTTCAAAACAGTTGAAGCCACTGTCAAAAAACATTAAAGCACTGCCTGGTTACTTTCTGAGTGGCAAATATGCATTTAACCCCACCCCCGGGTTTAACCCCACCCCTGGGTTTAACCCCAGCCTCTTCTAAGTTTGATAACTTCGAGTAAAGAGCAATTGCTACTCTGCATTCCCCTACTCAGTGTTTATTGCTTGGAATTTAGACATTAAATAAATGCCCTGTAAGATAACACCATCTGAGTTACTGTGGCTAGGTGCCCTGCCCCTGTGCGTATTTCATGTTTTATGTTGTATGTGGTGTGTTATTGTTGGTGTGTATGTATTGGTGCATGGGGTATAAATTGGGTGATGTAGCACGCAATTGGTATCTCTGTATTTTGTTTTGACCAACCTGTTTGTATATTATTAAACCTGTGCATCAGCGCTTTTCTCACATATACCGTGTTCTGGATTTCCTTCCAGGTGTGACGTCACCACACAAGCCATCCTGTTCAGTTACCCATAAAGTTTAGGTACTGCAAGGGTCAAACAGCAACTGATTTTAAGCACCAATTTAAAGCCGTATCATGCCCTATTTCAAATATAAGATCCTTATAAAAGGAAATGAAGTTTTAGTCACGCTTTAAAAGTGTTCATACTAAATTATGAGACCAATAATATAATAAGTGGAGACAAATGTGTCAAAAAGTGGGATTCCATTTGAGTTGGGAACCATAGGACAAGGATCTGGTCTGGTCATCAACTTTGTATATAACAGGATCTTTTAGCAAGGAAGGGTCTTTTCAAGACAGGGATTAAAATCAGACAGTTGACCTTGAAAATGTTAGCAGATAGTTGAAAGACCAGCTTTAAGCCATGGGTGGGAGGGCTTTAAGTTTCCACTCTGCATTCCTTATGTCTCCAGTTTATGTTTTGAGTTAAATATTAATTTATATAATTTATAGCAATATTTATTTATCATTAATGTTTCACCCCAAAATACTGCCCCAAATTAACAGGGATTTGCACCCTATTCGCAAAGCTTTGAAACCACCCAAATATGATTTTCGGTATATAGTTTCACAAGACCCATATTGGTGACTTCTTCTGTGTGGGCGCTGTGATATTCCAGAAGGTCATTGACCAAGTGTTGCAGATAATGAGATCATATTCATGATCAGTGTCCTTTGTTAAACAGCAGTAGTCTAAGGTGTCAGTGAAAATAACCGGTGCTCAATATTCAAATCAGAGAAAGCTGAAATGTCAGAGTGTCATGAGAATGTATTTGTGTTTGTTGGAAATGGATCAAGAACATGCAGAAACATAACAGAATTTGATATGTTTAAAGGAACATCTTGGTGCCAGGAAATGCTTTATTTATGAATTATTCTATTTGCCTACCTCAGTGTGTATCTGTAGTGGGCCGCAAATCTCACATGGGATGGAAATAAATTAATAAACATATTTTGTAAATAATTGTCCAAATCCTGCTTTTTTGCATGGTGAAGTACAGGTTTGTGTCACGGCTATGCAAAGCCTAGTCTTAGCTACAGGTTCTTACAAACAGCATTACCACACTGCTAGTCTGCTCCTGAATGTAAAGTAGCAATTGGCTGGGCAGTGGGATTGGGGGACACCCACTGACCACCAGTCCTCCTGAGCTGTCATAAGGAATTTCACTTAAGTGGACATTCAAAATTGGGGAGAACAATAAGGGTAAAATAATAACATATAAGTATGCTATACATGGCCAATGTGTTGGTTTCGTCTGACAACATGAACAAGATGTTGGGGACTAATCCATTTATCTAAACTGTGATATTTTAATGATTTTTACAGCAGCAGTATTTAGATCCTCCACCATTTCCTTCAATTGAATAGATCTTGTTGGGCCAAGCGTGACAGACATCTTGTCTCAGGTGCGTGCAGAGGAACAGCCTGAGGCCAAAATGGCTGCCTGCTCGGCGTGTCGTGTGGCTTGTGTACATAGAATTAGCATAGAAAACCATCAGACACAAAACATTTTATTAAAAAAAAAAAAAACACAGTCAAAAAGAACAAGTAGGCTACATCAAAGCTCAATGCCCACAGTATAAAAAACAAAAGATTGAATAAAAATATTACAATAGGTACTACAGAAGGACTTTGGATTGTGATATGGAAAAAGTGTGGCTTGCAGTTAATTAAGCATGAAATACTAATGATAATGCAGATGCAAGTAACTAGTTTTAAAATATGTGTTCCTCTTCTTAACTAGGCTCTAAACCTTTTCACTGGCCACTTCAGTGGTATTTAGTTCAACTTTTTATTTTAAAAAGTACAACACATCCTTCGGTACCACAAGATCTAAAAAAACTATCTTAAAACAAAATAAAATGTGAAAGAATGCTGGCCTATGACCCAGTATCTTACATTTCTTGTTATAGCTTAACAGAGTATTCGGGTGTTGATTGTAAATTGCTTACAGGAAACTGTAGATTGTGGTTTGTTATCATAGCTAAATGTATATGCATGACTCGTTTTAATAAAGCATTACAAACACATGAACAAGCATAACACTCATATATATATATATATATATATATATATATATATATATATATATATATATATATATATATGAAAAGATAAAAATCCATTATAAGTGGGGGAAAAAAAAAAAGATATTACCATTTTGTATTTGCTGACCTTTTTCATTGTCCGGAAATGTCTTTAGAATTTCTAAAAGGCCAATTCACAACAGTGAAATAGTGCCTTTATTTACTAAATGGAAAAAGTTGAACTCTGTCACCACTTTTTAGTTTTTTGCTTTTTTTGCTTAAATTGCTACTGACTAGTTCTTATTGCAGTTTGTCAAACATTGTGTTTTAAGGTGTGTCAGCGTCCTTTCTCCAGCTCTTCAATTCTAGTTCCCTGCCGTTGATGTATGTAACATAGGCTAGATCATACAGAGTGCCTGTACAGAAGCAAGAGCCAGCACCCTCTAATGATGTGCCACTTTTGGAATACATTTCCTTTAGTTGTTCAGGCAAAACACTGCTGTGCAAGAGTTGGTGCTGGTGCTAACTAATGTAAAGACCCCTGTGGTTGATCTAGCCTGCCTAATAAATGTCTGTGGCAGGCACCTAGAACCAGGGGTGCTGGAACTAAGGGTGCTGGGAGTGTGGCAGGACCTGCTTCCATCATATACAGGGGTTGCAGTTTTGTTCAATGGCTTTCAGCACCCCAACTATAAAGATGTGTTCCATTGCCACTGACTAGAACTGAAGGGCAGCTCCTGAACAAAGTAACATTGCAAACATCATAAAAGGCAAGAGGATAGTAACAAAATAAGAAAATGTTTACCAATACAGCAGGAGGGAATAAAGGCAAGTGCTCTATAGGTTGATCTGCCCCAGGCTACTGGGATTACATTTCTAGAGTCTATTCAGTGACAGTACTGTACAGAGTAAATCATATTATGGGGTCATTTCAAGTTGAGCACTGCAGCTGATGCACACTCCTGGCTGGTTTGTGTAAGGGATGTCCAGATGATCCATCCCGTAGTTCAAACCACAGTGTGTCCTGCACAAGTTGTTCATGTTATCCCCCCCACTCCCCCACCCTACTTTCCCAAAATTCTCCCAGTGAAAAACTGATCCCATGGACGCATTTCAAAATATACATTCAGTAAAACAATTCATCATTCCTGACAAGGATGCTCTCCATACATCCACCTTGCCTCTCCAGTTTTCCATACAGTAACAATATCTTCATATGTAGCTGCATTTTCATTCTGTCCAATTTCCAAGCCCTGTAAAATAACAGTACAATGCAGAGGGTTTAAAACAAAGGAGTTATACCTTAACAGAATCTTTATTTGCAGTACAATTCACATTCTTTCTGAGACTACAAAAAGTTTACAGCTGTGAACTCTACTGTAGACTAACTGGTAACAAACACAAACTATCGGTTGTCATTTGAAACATGGTTAAATAAGGTACCTCGTAGGTGTGTTCTTCCTCAAGTTCTCCATTATCTGATTCTGCATCATCCTGAAAGGGAAATCGCTGGTTTAAGTATATTTGTACTGTTTAGTAGAATATGTAAAGGTTTTGATGTTGAGATTGTTATTTAGTTGTGTGGCACTTGACCAAGTTTTTTGTTTTCAATTTGTTATTTACCATTTTTGACATGGAAGTTTCCAGTTGGGAAAAAAGTGTATGATAAGTTATGGCTTGTTATGCGGTACCAAGCATTAGGACATTCAGATGTTTAATGTCACAAGAGCCAATTAGATAATTAAAGAAATAAAAAATAAAGGCAAACCCAGCTGCAAAATTTGGGCTCTTTCTGGTTCATGAATGGTTGACTATTACAACGTGCAAGCAATGTGCTTGGAAGACTTCAACCTAGGTATTCCACACATCTCCAAACACCCTGCTTAACTAAACTAGCAAAATTAGTACACTTAAAGAGGAAGTCCGTGCGTGTTGCTACAACTGTCTTAATAACGGACCTGTAAGTTTTTTTTTCATTGTTAACATCCTGACAGCATTTTACACTTACAACTTTAAAGTCTGTTTCAAAGCTCATTTCAAAATGTCCGCTCTAGTGCACTGTTTACACAGGATTACTGACCACATTGTCACACAAAAAGAACTTTGAAACAAAGTTTAAAGTTATAAATGTAAAATGTTGTCAGGATGTTAACAGTAAAAAGAAACAGTGGTAGGAACACGTCGAGGCACTATATTGTTCAGAGCCTGCTGCTTAGTCTTTAACTTGCTGTGTGGTGCGTTGGTTGGTTTTCCCATGTCAACCGTTAGACTGAGGAACTAAGTTTAAACTCAGACAAATCTGACTTGTGTGCTCAGGTGAACCTAGGCCTCCATAGGTGACAGCTTCTGTATTAGCTCACTCTAGCACCAAACCCCAAGGATAAAAATATTTAAAGGCATCACGGGTCGACAGGAGTTATGTGCATTTACCTTGCTTAGGTTCAGTAGAAATGGAGCACAGCATAAGGCTAACAGGACAAAGCCCTGAATCAGAATGATTGCATCCTTCATTGTGTTCTTACTGGCGATCTCTTCTTTTTCAGTACGAGCTTAAATGTGAAAAATAAATTTGATTGGCATCTGATATTAATAAATTGCATTAGCATTTTACTATTAATTAGGTGATTCATTTTTACTGATAAATTCTTGAGTTATCAGAAATTATTCTGTTTTAAAAAAATGTTTTCAGACATAATTTGACTCACAGAATTGTAAGAAAAGATAGCTAAATTGTTTATGCTAAACTGTATCCTGTATGTTCTGGTAACATCTGGTACCTTATTAACACATTTCAATAAATAAATGCATCAGAGCTACCACTTCATGATGATTTACATGATAATTAAAATATAGATAATGTTTGTTAATTATCGATATTTCATGTTAAAATGTTAGGCGACTATTCACAAAGCACACCTCCACTCCCCTAAAATATGTTAACCATGTCCTGTGAACTGAACTGACATAACACCGTGGTTTAAGTTATGGGTCCAGAAAATGTGAGTATATTTACCATGTACTTTTAGCTCAGTCCCAGAACCAGTTTTTGTAACGTTATTGATGTGGATATTGCAGTAGTAAATTCCACTGTGAGTGCTTTTGATTTTTCTAATATTAAAAGTAAAATAGCGTGTCGTTGATCTGCTATATGAATCATTGATTGCAGCTGCGCTCTCATTCCAATACAACTGATCTCCGTCTTCCAAACGTTTCCACCATTTCACTTCCATTGCGTCTGGAGAGTCAGTAATGCAGAAAAAACACACTGTGGCTCCAGTTTTTAATCCCAGGAAACGTGGTGATTGCACAACACTGAAGCCTGCTTGAGAAACAAATGAGAACGTGGTGATTGCACAACATTGGAGCCTGCTTCAGTAACAAATTAGAACGTGGTGATTGCACAACATTGGAGCCTGCTTCAGAAACAGATGAGAACGTGGTGATCTAAGCATCTCTCCAAATATAATGACCCATTCAAAAAGCGAGACCATAGCAAGATTAAGCATTAGAATACTTATTTAAGTGAATGATAGGATAGGTGTGGCCCAGGATCTCGCTTTTCAACCTGAAAGGAGTCACCCTCCTAAGAGGTGAGGTCTTGGACAGCTGCCATTTGTCAACCAAAGTAGATGTAGCTGCAAAGGAGGCAGTGGGGAGGAGGATGAAACTTCACGGCAGAAAGATGGATGTGCTACTTTAAAACAACGTTGTGAACCAATGAGGAAAGAAGAGGGACTGCCGTCTCACCTGTAGAATAGTGGCAAGCTTTTCATTATTGTTTGACTCTTATATCGATCTCTGGTGATATTTTCAGATATAGGGCACCACTAACTTCTTAACAAAAACACTAAAGTTCAGTTAATATATAAAATGACTTTAAAAAAAAAAAAAAAAAAAAAAAAACTGCAGTTTAGTTTCAAATAAAAATGTAATCCGACTAAAAAGTTTTGTCAATCAAATCCATTTCACTCTGCCCTTCCAGCCAACTAGACTGAACGTCCCCTAAGAACATATTGAAATAACAGTTTAAGCAGCTTTCTTTCACTGCAATCATCCCTGCATTAGGAACAGCAAGTTGTTTACAGCTCGCAACTGCTGTTTTTCACTTTCAGTTGAAAAGTTAATTCCAACCTTCATTAACCAGCTGGTCCATTGGACATGTCTCTATCATGTGTTTCCTCTACTCACTAATAATGACTAATCTTTAAGGTTTCAGCTGGTACCACATCATGCCCAGTGGCTTTTAAAATCAAACCCGTAGTTTACAAGTAGAAGAACAGCCATAGCAAGCAACACACCTAACATATGAAACCAAATATACCCACGGTATTTGTGTTCAAAATAAAACTATTATCTATTTTGAGACTGAAACTCAAACATGCGTTGGACCCAGTAGGTTGATCATTAGAAGAAAAGGTCATTAGTAATGAATCACTGAAAATATTTTTATTTGTAATCAAGAGGAAGTTGGAACAAAATATAAAAGGACCCCTTTTTTGACTGATGCACCCCATTATTACTGGTATCGTTTCTGCTTACTGGTCACTAATCACAGAACATTTTAAAAATACTTTTGCATTAAATAAACTTGAATATATTGGGTGTCTATACATCATATTGGTTTCAGGTAATAACTTTTTATTAGTAAATACTTTTACTGAAACGTGTGCCTTTAGTTGGAGCCTCTTATTAAAAGCTTATGAATTAAGTAAATATTGTATTATTTACTCATTTGGTTTCCTTAATTACACAACTAACAATTTCAATAAAACTTTTCAGAAACCTACAGGCGTTTATCAAATGTATGTGTACTAACTTTAGTACATTTCAAAGTGCAGTAGAATGGTTTTACTTCCTCTTTTTTGAGCAGATGTACAGGAAGTCATTGCAGTAGTTCGATCAGGGAGGAAAACAAACAAAACAGTTGATGGCTAACAATATGTGTTTCTTATTATTGTGTGTGGTTTTCAACATCCTGGCTAAATACTTTAAACCCCTATAGATACAGGCTCTATTTTTTATCAATTTCCCCAAAAATTAAAAATAGAATTTAAAATTGATAACACCTCCGGTAAAAATAAGAAATGAAGATTTGTATTTATGTGTTTTGTTTTTTTTTAGCATGAGGCACTTTTAAATATCAGGTCTGGACCAAGACATTTTTTCATTTGTACACTTGACATTATCACCAGCCATATCCTGTGGTTTCATCACGGCAGCATATTGATGACATCATAGCATGAAACATATACAGCAATATTGGTCCTGCGTCAATCCCTGTCTCTTGCCAGTAGCCACGCTCAGTTTTAAACACTTGGCAATTCTGTGGCAGTTCATGTTCTGGCATCATCACTGTCAACTGGCAAGCTGATCAATTTGACACTAAAATTTAGCCCTGTTGTATCTTGTTTCCAAGATTTTTCCTGACTCCTGCTACTACATTCAAGAAAACAAAATGGATCATTAAAAAGCGTGTATTAAACTGCTTCTCTCCACACTGGAGCTGGCCCTGATTATTGTAGTGGAGCTGTCACTGGAGTCTCGGCTCAGGCTAGCTGCATGTTCTGATCAGTGCTGCAAGGATTTAGATCAGTGTTCTTCATTGCAAGGCCCGCGGGCGACTGGCGGCCCCTGGTGGACTCTAGTTTGGCCCCCGACAATACACAAATGTGAAAAAGGCGGTGTGGCGGCCCTCACACTGACGTCTTATCGGCGAAAATGCCCCCCTCTGAAAATTAGTAAAGAACACTGATTTAGATGAACACTCAGTGGCTTGAACACATGTCCTTGCTTCTTTACAATGGCTGCTAGATACCTCAGCACATTTTCTTCTCTAACCTTGGGTTACTAAACCTGCCTAAGACTGAATTGGCTCTTTTTTTTTTTTTTTGCAATACCAAATCTTTTTTTTTTTCTTTATACTGCAAAGTATCTAGGCATGGCTCCATCCACAAAAGCCACTATATAATTCTAAAATGTTTTTCTTCATCAGCTCCCAATGTTTTTATATTTGTGTATAGAGGATAAGGTGAGCATGTTCTCAAATATGTAAAATGACAGCTTGTCTTTAAAATGAATGGAACACCTTCAACTATTACCCATGTGCAGATACATTGTTCCAGAGATTTGAATAGAGAAAATAAAAAACAAGTCTGTTATAACATGTTCTGGTATATTAATATTTCAGCAGTCTTCAGATAAGAGTTTAATATGGACTTCTGCAGTGTCCAGTGTTTCTTTTTTTTTTTTAGAAAAAAAAAAGCCTGGTGTAGGTGTTTCCTGTAAAATGCTTTAAGTGTAACAAAATATTACAAAAAAAGAGGAACTCTGCTCTATTTCCACCGTGGGTAATACAGTTACTATGGAGGGGTCAATTTGCCTAAAATGTAGAAAACAGTTTTGCCCACAGCGGAAAATATAGATCCTAATGTATAACGCTGTACTGCTAAAGCTTAAAGAGTAAGTAACGAGGTTCCGAAAAATCTAGCGTTATACATCCCTATGTGTTGCTGCATCTGTTTAAACAAGGTACCTGGAATTTTTCTTTTCATTGTTAATATCTTGACACCTTTTTACACTTATAACATTAAAATCTGTTTCAAAGCTTTTTTTTTCAAAATGTCAGCTCTAGTGCACTGGGGTTTGAGATCTGTCTTCTAATAGAGTGGGGGGAAAAAAATCATAACAATAAGTGCTCTGGCTTTCCTGTCCCGTACCACATCCTGGATCGTTATTGCTGTGTTTCCTGTTTGACAACGTGGGCAGTAATCCTTACACTATTAGTAAACTAGAGCTGACATTTTGAAAAGAGCTTTGAAACAGACTTTAAAGTTGTAAGTGTAAAAAATTGTCAGGGTGTTAACAATGAAAAGAAAACTTACAGGTTATTAAAACAGTTAGAGCAACACACGGGGACGTATAACGCTGTGTTTTCTGGTACATCGCTACTTCCTCTTTAAGTGTAATAATTTTGCTAGTTTAGTTAAGCAGGGTGTTTAGAGCTTTGTGGAATATCTAGCTTGAAGTCTTCCCAGCACATCCCAATACGTGGGGACATGTACCGCTATATTTCTCATAACCCTGCTACTTTAACTAGTACCATGAGTTGCCTTTTTATAGTGTTGTAGCGACACACTGATTTCATAGAGGCTGCAGCTTCTGTCCCTACAGTATAACTAGAAAATACCTCTGGGGAATGCATGCTAAGGTGCAGCTGTGGCCAAAAGTTTTTTAGAAACCATAATACCGGAAGCCATAATAGTAGTACAGTATTTGATGTTACATTTCTAAATGTCGCATTTCTTAATTTATTGTCTGTTTTTTGGTGAGTATATAGAAATCTACAAAGCAGTATGCAATTCAATATGTTAATGTAACATTATTTAGCAGATTTCATTCGACTTTATGAAGCCAAATTAGTTAATTATATAGGGTGATTCTAAACTTTTGGCCATAGCTGTACATTTCCACTGCTTTCTGCTCTAAAAGATGGGATAATGTTGTAAAAAAAACAGTTTGAAAGTCACTTTTATTTTTTTTTACCAATTTTAATATGTTACTCATTTAGAGAAAGGTGATGCAAAACATATTGCCACCAAAAAAAAGTAAATCTACTAAAAGGGCTTCTAGGTCTAAATACATTTTAAACATGTCTCTCGTGTCACAGAAAGAATATGCAAAAATGTACCATATCATGTTATGACATGTAATTGACACTGTTTCAGGATGAATTAAATCAGGAGCAATGCAGAGGTGATATCACAAACAGATGGGAGATGGTTCTTTTTCCAGTATTCATTGCACTTAGCCATGGTTTATTAATGCAATTTGTATCTCCATTCACATATGCATGTTTCTTTGCAAAGTTGAGTTATATTTTTCACCGATGATGTTGTAAATCTAACTATGAAACATTTATTTATTTCCTTTTTTCTTTCTTCAGAACAAAGTGATGCAAACCAGGTAGAAAGTGTATTTGTCACTTATGACCCAAAGAATAAAATTAATTCAACAGTTTAATTATTAACAATAGATTCTTGATGCTTGTATGCCTATACAATTACTATATTTGGCTTGGTTCTTGCACCAAATAAATATGTCCTAAATCCTAAAATTTTCCTTTTGCGATTAAACTTTCCAAAATACCTAATGCCATACACAAAACAAATCATATTGCTTTTAAATTCTTGGTTCTTAATATGCAGGTTAATTATGACAGAAAGCCAGTGCAAATTATTTTATCAATCTGAACAAATTCACTTACTTGATAAATTAGCCACTTGGAAAACAAAACATCCGAAGAATAGGCAACCGCGTAAAAGAACAGAGAATGCCATCACCTTTCTCAAGGTATCTTTCAAACCTTCAACCTTATTCTTCAGAAGTTGGCAAAAACACTACTGTGCACCCCCTGCAGTGACTGCCTCAGCAAAGCACAGTGATCTTATTCGATATGCTTGGTTTGCATTTCCTTTGAGTTAAAGTTAGCTATTGTCGGGGCTGTCCCAGGACACTGATAATCACCTATCTTTGTATAAACACAAAGTAGTATTCAAAATGATTCATTTTTATAGTTTTATGTCAATAATATGACACCACATTTGGACTTTACATGGTAAAATAAGTAAACTTAAATAAACTTAGTACAATTATTTAACGTTTCGACAAGGTGTTTTTCCTCAATGTCGTCTTCATAGTTGTCCACCCTGCCTGTGTAATGTGTGTGTGTGTGGGGAGGGGGGAATAGTGGGTTGGCAGGGTTTAATTCCTCCCTGCCAGAATGTGAGAGTGTGGCTGGAGCCTTCATTGAATGATTGATGGTTAATTAGGCTCCAGCCACATGGTATATAGGAGAGGAGAAATCCTTTGTCTGGTGGAGGGGGTTGATGAGTATAACTGTAACTGTGGGTACACTGTGTCCTTTTGGACTGTATAAGTGAAAGCTAATGCCCAGCCTAAGTCATGTTTTTGTGTGAACTGTTTATTTTGGTCCTCGTGCCCTGTTTATTTTGGTCCTCGTGCCCTGTTTATTTTGGTTCTCATGCCCTGTTTTTTTGGTTCTCATGCCCTGTTTATTTTGATCCTCGTGCCCTGCTTATTTTGGGTAACATGCCTTGTTTATTTTGGTCTTTTGTGCTCTGTTTATTTTGGCCTTTATGCTTGTTTATTTTGGCCTTTGTGCCGTGTTTATTTATTTAGTGTGTTGATTAAAAGTGTGCAATAGCACTTAAACTACAGCTTTCTGTGTCTGAGTCTTCCTCCTGCCGGTAACCAGCCTGGGCCATGATGCTACCCTGTAACACTACTTTACAAAAGAAAAAGCTATAAACCACTTATTTTACATTAGCTTTGCAATTGGAGGGATATATAACCATTCCTCAATGATTACTCTTGATTCCTTCAGGGAAGTTGGGCACCTACTGTCCGCTCCACTCAGACATCGCCACAATCAGGAGAAGGCTGTTTTTGTACCAAACCCATTTTTTACCTCTCTTTAGTATAACATCATTCTTACAAGCAAGTAATTATTTTACTGAAGTTTTACAGACTTTATTTTCACCATGGCTGATGAAGTCTGTTTATTCTGCCATCACACCAGGGGTGAAATTCTCAACCAAAAAGTGCAGGTACTCATATTCCCAGCCGGGTGTAAACAACTGTGCTATGAAATAATGATACAACAAGGTTTAGGTCAAACAATGCACAATAGGGGCTAAAATACCCCTCAAATGTATTACGTAACAGGCACTACTACTACTACTACTACTAATGATGTACTTGGCCATTGCAATCTCCATAGTATTCTCTGAAGTCATCCCCAAATACTTTCCAGACCCTTGGTACTCACCTACAACAGCACCTGACCATGCTGCAATAATAGCCTTGGATTAGAACATATATCCCTGTTTCTTTTATTTATTTTGTACTTATTACTTACCTTACGATAATCTGTTCTTTGTGCTTCTCTGTTGTGTTTCTGTGTAGATTAATTACCATGATCTATTCCAGAAAAAGATTTTTCAGGCAGAAACAGTATTTTTTTTTTTTTATCCTTGCTATTGTGGTTTCTGCACAAGAAACAAAGTGGCAAAAGACACATTTTCCTAAAGTAATATCATTATTATAGTTTACGTCTGTCTTTTTTTCAGATGTACACGCAAGAGAAAACTCACATTTAGCTTAGATAAACTCTTCAAAATGTTTTAGAAAAGGGGGCACTGTACAAAGAAAAAACACCTCACTGTTTTTGTTTTTGTTTATTACAGTTCATAACAGAAAATACTATGATCACAACAAAACAAAACGTTGATCACTGTGCTTAACATGTACCTTGCAAGTTCGGCCAGTGTTTAGAAAGTGTGAAGCACGCCTTCCATCTGTATCCCGATTCTGACTCGCTTACCAAATTTGAAGCAGCACTTTGTTGATCCTGTTTTTTTAATGTTAATCCCTATTGTCCCAAACATTTTTAAAATTCTGCACAAATTCGGGCAATGTGGCAAATCGGTGCAAGGCAAAAGGCGTTATGATAATTATTTCTAATATTTATCAGCTGTGTAATGGCTGTGGATTCTTGCCTTCAAATTCACGTGCAGCAATGCTTGTTTTAATATTCAGATAGCTTCTCCGCCGTAGTAAAGAAAATAATTATTACTTCATAATAATGATAATTACTCCACACCTCTGTTTTCACGTTGCATTGCTAATGTCTTCTCCCGTTGATCAACCAATGAGCACAGGCACGAAGAGAAATGGGCCGAGATTTGTGACACATGCCAAAATGAAATCTGATGAGAATGAAAGCTCGGCCAGTCAACATGCAGTGATTATACTGACGTTAGTAGTGGCCAATAGGAGCTAACAGAAACAGAAGCAGTATGAGGAAACAGAATTCAAGCAGCACGAACTATGCTGAATGAAAGTGCGTTTGAGAAACGCTGCGCTAGTGGACTGTGTGAGTGGATGAAAAGCAGATTAAATAAGTCCTGGTACCCAGTACCAACATCAAAATAAGTCCTGGTATTGAGTACCAGTGAGTACTGGCAGAATTTCACCCCTGCTCACACTGTATATTAATTTCCTATGCAGAAGGTATTATGATCCTCCTGAGTTTCACCCTCACAGTCTTGGACTATGTAGTGTCAAGAAGTGGGTGGAAGTGAATTTATAGTTTAGTCGCAAGATAAGTATAGGAATCAAAGTGAAAATAAATAACGAAATAAGATAAGAGATTGTTATTCTAATAAATATTTGATGACGTTTGCAGTCATTCTGCATGCTTTTGAGTTCACACATTTTTTAAATCTTTTTTTTTTTTTAATCTCATTTGATTACTTTAATTGGCAGCCAACTTGCTGGTAGTGTTGGGTTTTGTTTTTGTTTTTTTCCTAGTAAAATCGTGATATGTCAACTCCACCTGCTTCTGTACTTGAAAAAAAAAGATGGGGTCAACATAATTGAAAGGACAGGAAGCAAAATACAATTTTACATTAAATGAGTTTACACCATACTTGAGCGTTAACCTTGCAAAACTTGCTAACATTTTTCCTTTTTTAAAAATTATTTTTTTAAATTCTGATTTCATGGTTAAAGTGCTTTAAGGTTGTGCATTACTATAATTTCAAAAATAGCAAAGCAAAGTGGCTAGCAAGAGGCTTGGCTACATCCTGTTACAACTTCCTGTGTAAACCAAGCCATTGAACCGTGCAGTGATGCTGTGCCAGACAGTAAAGTAATAGCGTGATTAAAAAGATCATTTACACAAATTATGCAAACAGGGCTCTGTGTATGCAGAGATAAGAATGCAGGACTACTGATCTGGAAATGGGCATGTTTGTAAAGTCAGATACAATGTGCGCTAAATCCAAAGTAGAAGTATGGAGCATTCTATAGATGTGAGCCTATGCAAATCTGTTTTACCATGCCTTGAGAAGCAACAACATTGTACTCTAATGGAAACCGTTTCAGTTGTTTGTGACACACCAGAGCTGCCCTGGGCTTGAATACTGAGTTGTTTGTGGTTTTGTTTTCTTACATATTTATTTATTTATTTATTTGGATTTCTATTATGCAGGTGCACAGTAAGAAGATGGTGTTTTAAAAGGATTATAAAGAAAAGTACATTTATAATGTCATGCACATCTGGCTATTGTGTTGGAGAAGTGTCAAGGACACATTAAAAAAGCAAACAGTTAAAATTTTAAAAATCAGTTTTTCTTGAATTAGCTGCAGAATTTTCACTTTTGCTTAATACATTTTCAGAGCTTTTAATCATATCTGAACTCCCCTCAGTTCTGCAACAGTTGTACCATTCAATAGAAATATGTGAACTGTAATCAGTGTGAATCAACACAAGATGAGAGGGCTGCCATCAGAAACGTTTCACCCTGAAAAACATATACCGCATTAGAAACTAACAGTCCATTAGTAACGCAGCTAATGTAGGCTAAAAAGGGGAATTAATCTTTTAATTAGTCATCTTGGATAGTGGTTCAGCTAAGAGACCAGCTTCAGAAGGCTATGTGCATATGGTAAATGTTGCTACAAAAACACTGGAACAAATAAACACATTACAGGGACCAAAATAACTGTTCAAACTAAATAATATTTACCGGCAATGGCCTTCACTAAAGGCTCTCCAACTAAACAAAGGATGTGGCTCTCTTTTATACCATGTGGCCGGGACTTGGTTGATGATCAAGTATTCAATCACACATGGATTTGGCAGGGATGGAATTAACCACATCCCTGCATCCACCTTGAAACAGTATACATTGTGACAATGTTGCGTGTTTCTTTGGTATAACAAATAAAGCACAGACACCCACGGAGCATATGATACCCTAATACCAGAGGAACAAGAAACCAAGATGAAGAGCGCTTTGTGCCAAATACCCCTGGGTACGATGAAGACCATGTCAAACCAAGCAGGAGTCTATGACATTCCCTCTGTTGGGTTAGCTGCTTCCAGGACTACTTCAACTGTGAATTTGATCAATACAATTTCTTAGTTGATTTTTTTAAATGGGTTTTTGTTTGAATAATGTAGCTACTGTGTTTAGTTACTCTCTTTCGAGAGCAGCATACAATGTAAATAGTCCAAAAAGAGAGCTCTATTTGAGAGCTATCTTTTAAAAGAAAAGCAAAGCCGAGCAATCATGTTTACAGGGTTTCTAATGGCATAACCACCATGGCTTTCTGTCACATGTAATAATGACGTGCTTTGGCCATCGAACACACACATATTTTAAATGCACTCTATGAATAGCAGGTGCATATTAAATGCTTCCAGCCATCAATTCTACTGTTACACGAAGCTCCTCCCAGTTATTTATCTAAGCTGACTGGAATCTGAGGCCTCTGACTGAGTGAGGTGGGAAGTAAATGTATAGTCTCTTTTAGGACATGTCTGTTCAGCTATTTTGGACTCCTATCATATCACCTTCTATTAAAATGTGAAACTGTCACTTCCTGCTCTGCCCTTGAATTGTCAGAGGATCCTTTACCTAACATCTGAATATACAATGTACAGCGAATGGGAGTTAAACTGCAGGGATCCATTTTCCTTAAAACCCAGGATCAGATTTTCTTGCTGACGTGCATGTATGTATTATCTGTTTCCTATATTAACACACTCCCCTGAGAAAGGGATGAAAAAAGGAGGCCTTTTAGAAAATACATCTATTACTGGTATTATTATTTATTATTATTATACTTTTGTTTGCTTTTCAACATAAAATAATATATTATTGAGTAAAAAACAGAAACATTTATATATATTTAAAAAAACAGACATTAAAACATATATATATATATATATATATATATATATATATATATATATATATATATATATATATATATATATATATATCCTTTATAGATTCATGGGGCCCAATGTGTTTAAATGTTTTCTGTAAAAAAGATCTAATACTTTACAAATCTTAAACATTTCATATAACAATTCAACCTTTGAAATTGAAATTTACAGTGTGAACTACATCGCCATATTGTTAAAAGCGCCTAAACTGTGTGCCCATGGCTGTCCCTTGCAACTTCTGTAACAGTAACATTTTTTCTTAGTATATGAAAATGCTGCAAACTTAGTACTAGGGTAGTGATTAGGTTTGTCCCTGGTATGATTAACCACCTAATATCTAAGCAATTGACATAAACAGTATCTCTTCACAACCATTCAACAACTGTCATTAGAACACCATTCCTGATGCTAAGGGGAAATAAATAATTCTAACACTTTAGTTTAAGGCTCTGTTATAATGTGTGTATACATTATGTAATAATATAAAACATTCTTATAACATGCTGCAACAAAAACTGATTTTAAAAAATTCACATTTTAATTTAGTGCTAATATTTCAAATGACAGCATTGTTAATGACATGGTTACTTCCTTGTTAACTGATCCTTAAACTAAAGTGTTACCCAATTCCAGAGTTAAAAGGGTTCATTAGAGTACATTGTTTTGTGACCCAAAAGCATTGGTCAGATCAACACCTTGTGGTCCTGGAACACCGGAACAAACTCTTCTGACAGGGCTTGACCCCTGAGTGCAGTCTGTGCTGGGAAGTGGGTGCATTCTCTGTATGATCTGAAACCCAATGTCCTGCCTCCTGTCTCTCTTTAGTCTAAACAGTTGTGCCCTCTCATGTTGCTACCCATAGACAGCTGCTGTGGAGCAGGCTGTGCTGACGAATCACTGTCAGCATTTCTCACTACTGATGAAAGCAATTTTAGGGAGCAGAGCCTGCTGGTTTAGCCTGTGACTCCAAAACAGCCTCTCTTATAAAACAGCCTAACTCTTTTATAAAATAGCCTAACTCTTATATAAAATAGCCTAACTCTTATAAAACAGCCTAACTCTTTTATAAAACAGCCTAACTCTTTTATAAAACAGTAGTAGGACTTGGACTTCAAACTGCGTTGAAGCATTAATGAGCAAAACAAATCATCTAAGCACATTTATTTTTTACCACTGAGTTACCAACGCTGCATTTTAAAAATCAGGGTCTTTTATACCTTTGCACTCACCTTAATATTAATGTAACATGCTGCAGCACACACACACACACACACACACACACACACACACACACATATATATATATATATATATATATATATATATATATATATATATATATATATATATATATATATACAGTCTAGGATTAAGTTAACTTACTGCAGCTTATTATCTGGGCTTAAAAAAAAGCTTGATAACTTTAATGTCTGGGTTAAAAATAGAATGTGTGATTTGGAAAGAATGTGGCAAAGGTGGAAGGTGCTGTTCCTGAGATTAGCCAGCAGGGGGAGACCTAGTTTTGAGAAAGCACCTGGATGGGTCAGTGTCATGGAGTGCTATTAGCTGTGCAGATCCCTGCATCTCAGTCTAGGGTTACCTTTTAGCTGGGGGGAAAACAAAACATTTGGACTTGTTATGATTCGATAGCATGTTATTGAGAGAAGGGATTGGTAATTCAGACTGTCCTACTCTGAACACTACCTTTGTTAAAATGTCCTGCAGGAATCTGAGCAATCAGATCCTGCAAAAGCTGCTGAGAACAGGTCTGACACAATGACTGAATTATCCAGCCAAAATGATCCATGTCTTACCGGAGCCTGAAGGTTTTTAATGCCTTGCCCGCTGGAGGACTACCCAACTGGATTATTAATTATCTCAAATATCATTTTATGAGATCTAAACATCATTTTAAATTCCTTCTCTTAAAGAAGTGGTAACCCAAGTTTTAAAATCTTATTAGCACCAATATTATTGCAGGTCCAGCCTTTTCTTCTGCTGAAGGTCTTGTTGTTCGTATAGTTTAACTTCACTTTAGAATATGTGGAAGATAGGGGTTGGACAGATCAGAATACAGACAGACATTTCGTTCAATGGTTTGCACTCACCTTGCCAGCTGTAATCACCTCAGCAAAGCCTAACCTGTACAGTAAACAAGGCATGCTCACATGACCACACTATAAAAACTGATAGCCTAAGTATTACCCTGGGCACAGCAAAGAGCAAAAAAGCAGATTGATTCATGCACCAGGTTAATTCATGTTTCAAACATATTTTTAAAGCAGATTTGACTTATGAAATCCGTTTTCTGCAACTCCTTTAAACGATAAAGCACATGAATGGATCACTTTTATTTGATCATTTACAGTGGTTTATTCTAACAATTTTACAAAGTATTATATAGATAATACAAAGGTCTTAAAAAGCACTTCCAGCACTGAGCAAAAAGTATGTACAGGCAACAGTGATAGTAGGCATACAGCTCCTGGCACTGGAACTTACTTTCCATACATGTAAACAAGGGTATATCATTTCCCAGTCGCCACAAGTAGCAAATTGGCAAAAGCATTCTCGTATTAATATTAAAACAATCTAACAGTATTTAGAATAACTCAAGTCATTTCAAAATGAAACCTTTTTTGTTTTGCTTTTCTTTTTCTTGACAAACTGCAAACGCTCATTACAGGAAACATGAATAAAGCAGCAGCCTCCTCCATTTTTTTACATTTTTTTGTTTATAAATATGATAAATTATAAATAAAACCAAAGTATAAACAATAATGCTGTGCGGCAATTTTCGTAATTTTTTCTATGGACTCGTGTAACAAGTTAATAAGGAGGAAATGACATCAGCTGTGAGTACAGTGATTTTTAAATGTGCAGGTTTTTGTGTTTTTACTTGATGTTGCAGTAATGGCTTGAGTAACAAGACTTCATGGAGAGGAAGGTTAGCTGTAGGATAGTGTAAACGCTGCAGTTTTTAATACAATCACACAGCAGAATGCTATAAGGGTTGATTTATTTAACCTAAGCCATAGCTAGTGGCCAATCTGTGGTTATCATCAGACCACCACTAAAATAAGTGGTCAGTGCAGTGCAGGTGGATTCCCTGGTACTGGAACATGCAGCTGTCACACATCCTGGTGCAGTACAGGTTGATCAAATCAAGTCTTGCTATTAACACTTACATACCTTTTTATTGTTATTAAATGCATTCATATTAGCAACCATATGTCTGTTTATGATAATGAATAAGTGTGATCGTTACTGATATTTACTTCACTAAGTAACGAGCCTACTCACAAAGCTCTAACTCATGAGATATTAAAGGGAATACTGTTTACCCTCTGAATTAATAGTTATATTACTTATCTGTTATTATCCCATGCTGGAAGCTTTTAATCATCATTTATTACTGTTTCTGGCATATTTTACCTGGTGTAAGCTTTACCTTGCATACTGGTTTAATTGCACAAAGTCCAGTCCTGCTGTGCTGAAACAGTAATAAACGATGAGTGATTAAGAATACATATCCAGAGCTCATAAAAAATACATACTAGGCAAATGCAGAATATTTTGTATTTATGATATTGGTGAAACTATTACTTGACTGTTGCTTTCATTATTGCTTACAGAATTTGATCTAATCAATCAAAACAGACTTAAAAAAAAAAGAACAAATAGCTCACTGTGAACAAGACACTATAATGTTATGAATGGAAAATAAAGAACTAGCTAATTGTCTATCACTGGCGACAGTGGAGTCTATTCAGTTGATCTAAATTTTGTCAGATCTTAATACAGCCACCTTTTCACAAAAAAAGACCTTTCCTGGCGTTTTACATGTTTTCACCCTAAAGCACATACACTATTAGACATGTTATTTTTCAAAACCCTGGCACACAAAGTGTGGCCGTATTTAGATTAGTTAACACTGTCAGTTTTGATATGACCACACTCCCCACACCATTGCTGAACTGGAAACAGCAAACGATGGAAGAGATGTGTAGCATCGACAATGCCACCAGAGGCAGGGTTGCGACTTTTACAGCACAAAGCTATGAAGACATTCAGCAACAGGACAGTGACATTGAAAATGCGTTCTAGTCTGCCAGTCTGCAAAGCTTCATTTGAGCAGTGCGCCTATAAAAATGTAACATCACATTCTAAACCACTGTATATAGATGGAGTGGTATTACATTTTCTTCAAGGAAAAAAAGATCACACAGCTTAATTCATTCCTGGAGTATCATTTTACGGGTTGCAGGAAAAGCCATTGAAACCTCTTTTTTCTTTTTTTTTTTGTGATTCGTCAATGTCATTTGCTAGATTTTTAAAACTTATTATTATTTTTATTTTTGAACAACATTAAAAAGTGCTTGCATACCATGTTTTCTTTTTTTAAAAAGAAGATTTTTATGTTTTAAGACTGAATATGTTCGGTGAATTAACAAACTGTTTAAAAAAACGCTTGTTGTAAGATATACAGCAGAACTGAAAAGTTCCCTATAGTACCTCTGTATAACTAAGTTCATTAAAGTGTACATTCATTAAAGTGTACATGTCATTAAAGTGTGTGTGTGTACCATATATAATTATATATATATATATATATATATATATATATATATATATATATATATATATATATATATATATTATTTTTTCTAAACATCAAGTTTATGTGAACAATGTAAGTAATCAGTGAAAATAAATCTTAAACTATCTTACTTGAAAATGGCTTGAACAGTAGACACAGGGCCTCATTTATGAAAGGGCACTACCCCACGCGTGCACTGAAACTAGTGATCCTAACATGCGTAATTAATCTACATTTACTGCCCCATTTACTAACAGAGATCGCATTAATTTACATGCACAGTATTTGGCTAATTTACATACCATACCGTGCACGCTACTTGTATTGTGAGCGATAATTTAATGTGCACGATAATGCCAGAGACTTACCCGTGACCACCATGATATCAAAAGCCCCAGCAGACCAGACGTATCTTTTGGTCAGTAGCTTATTGTGAAGGTGGAGGTAGCTTACATTTAAAAAAAAATGAAAGACAGAAATGCAGAAGTACTTATTTTCTTACACTGGATTCTGCATTAACAGGTAACAGGTGGAAAAGTTGCAGAATTAGAACAGGCAGTGAGCATTGTTTTCAAATGTGCCAGAAAAGAAGTGTCAAGTTTCTGGACAGAAGTCATAAGAAGGTGCATCTCATAGTGGTACTGCTTACTGTTTCACATTTTCACTGCTTGTCAGTATCTTTTTTTCAGTGCTGTTAAAATGTTATATTTTGGAATACTAGGACTTAGCATTATATACTGTGATATATATATATATATATATATATATATATATTATATTTTTTTTTTTTTTTTTTATATATTATACTTTATATATATTTTATATCTATCAAACATAAGAGCGTAAATTAACGTAATGGCCCTTGCTGCCAGATTTTTCTATTCAAACTAATTTTCATAACCAAGTAATTCAGAAAGATGTATTTATTTTGTGCTTGTGAATCAAACATATGAAGTCAGTAAAAAGAATCTTACTGCATATCACTAGTTTTCAAGCCAGAAAAATAGCTTGCTTATCAGTGGTTAAAGCCTGGCTCTCATACTCACTAATAAATGATCACTTTAATGTGCACACTAAAATTAATGTCCTTTAGTAAATACCATGTGACTACAGCTCATCTCATTATTCAGAGCGTCTCATTTAAATTTATTATCATGCATTACCATACAAATCACATATTCATTCTGATTACCATAGTTTTGCGCGATAATGAATAAAATTACAATAGTAAATACGGAAATCATTAACGTGCACAGTAACTGTAATTATCGCGCACCATAAAGTTTAGCACCCTTTCGTAAATGAAACCCATAGAACAGAAGTCAAATGTTTCTGCAAGCATGTTTATGGTACATAGACACAGCAACAAAATGCTCATTCGTATTACAGCCACATTCCTAATGTTTCAACAAATTCAAATACGTTCTTGGGTTTTAAAAACAGTGGAACTTGCCTGGTTCCTGCTGTTAGGGCTTCAGTTGCTACAATGTATACACTAGGCCTCAAAAGGATGGCTATATTAGTAATCTCAATCTACTCGTTTTCCTATTCAGGTATTAATCTGTGTGATTCTGAACAGCTAGTCATAAATGTGCAAACAGTTTACTCTCACACCAAAGTCCACAGGGCCTGTACAGTGAAACTGCAAGATTCTGTGAGCAGCATAAGCGATACTGGCCTTCCTGAGTTATATATCCTGTATGTACACCACAACAAATACGGAGACATTTTGACCAAGAAAGAAAAAAAAATGGAAATGTATGCTATGAAAAGGGGGCAGCAAATAAAAAGTTTGCGTATCACCGATCTACTGTACCTCCTGTCTATGAATATCCCAGGATAACCCAAAAGATGCAATCTGGCAGGGTCCTATCCTGCCGGGGTATAGACTGATCAAATCAGCCCTTCAATAGTAATTCCAAATGAACTGCTGCCTGTAGGTTGTTGTAGGCTAGGCTTTGAAATAGATTTGCCTCTACCTCCGGCTCACTAGAACAAGAACGTGTGCATATCTGAGAATATATTAACCTGTACTTAAAATATTTATACATATAGAATTAATAAACAACATTGATACGGGGACAATGTTGGATCATAATTTGTACTTTGATATTCGAGAATTCTAAGTTTAAACAAGTTAAATGGTTGCAGTTAGTTCCACATATTTGCATTTTCAGCATCTCACTATGTCTCCATATTCTCATGATGTAAACTTTAGAATTTGTTTGCTATAAACGTATAAAACATGTTTGCACATTGTTTCACATTTATAAATAATCACTACAGAACAAATCCCTTAAACTTTGTAACTGACTTTCTAATAAGACACAAATCTTCCAGATAACAAACATTTATTTGTATACAAAAAACCTCCTAATTGCACGCCGCACTTCAATCGGTATGTTGTTACTCTGTGAAAATATCACGCAAATGTAACTTAGGAGTAAATAGCTTCGACAATCTAGTCCTCTGTTTTGCTTTTATGGGAAATGCATACTTTTGATAAAGCATGTTTCATTAAGGCATATTTAGTGCATATTTCTATTAAACTATCCATATTCCTGCTGATTGCATTGTTATGTCAGACATATTTGGGATGTGCACAAAATACAATAATGTATTATTTAACATACCGTATTCCTTCGAATTTAAGATGCTCTTTTTTAACCATTTTTTGCTTCTCAAAAATAGCCTGCCTTTTAAATTCGAGTGCAGTATAGTGCTACGTGTATAAAAATCACCAACAAAAGACGTGACCTCCCGAGTACACAAACAGCAATGTGACTGACTGCCAAGTAAAGACAACGAAGACGTCAGCCTGAATACACAAGCAGCACAAATGTGACACTCAGTGGTTAATCTACAGCACTGTTTCGTGTCAGTTTTGTATGATACAGCAGCATAGTTGAGGTTGTATCTTTGTAACTGCATATTTATAAATTTTTTTCCTCAAATTGAGGGTGGTAAAGTTGGGCTGCATCTTAAATTCGAGGGTGTCTTAAATTTGAAGGAATATGGTAAATGTTTTCCCTAAAATCTTCCGTAAACTTTAAATGAGGAATTTATGGAAACAGTGAGCAATGGTTCTTTGATGAGTACCTTAACTTTGCACAAAGTGAATTCCATTAACTGCAGCAACGACCCTGAAATCCAAATGTTATGCACATCCCTGCTCTTTACACAGAAACATTTCTTTAAATGCACTGTTTTGCTTACACAGACAAATATAGCTATTACTAGATTCTATCTTTCTAAATGTATTTGCTATGAAAGAACTTCTATATAATACTATTCCTTTTTCTGGTAAACCTCCCCATTATTGTGGATCTTCCATGTCTATTGCAAGGTGTCACCACTAGGGGGCTTCTACTTTTTGGGATCTACTTTTTAGTGCCACTAGGGGAGCTTTACTTCTTTAGAAGCAGTAAGACAGCATTCTACAGCCACACAATGCTGATGGTGTCTGGTGGAAACCGTAATAACTCGGTACTCTTACCCCTCTAGTGGATAGTAAAAACAATATACACTTACAGCTTCAAATTAAGCATCTCGACATTCTACTCTTCGCTCCAAAATATTTTGTTGTATGTGCAACCTGGCCTACCCATGTTTGATTTATTTTAAAATGGCAAGTTCCAGGGATTCTTCCAGACTAATATACTAGCAATGCAGGCACAGACTTCTCCGACGTGAGGAACCAGCAGTCTGAGGAGGATGGCATTCTACACAGATACAACATGAAGACGAAGGCATTTCTTCTCTGTACGTTATACAATAGATTCCCTTATGTTTCCTCCTGAAGTAGTGGATGAAGCAGTGGTCTGTGGATCACAAAGTGGAACGACTTCATCTGTGACCTCCACCACCACCTTCGGAACCTCTGCCTCTGCTTTCCCATAGTTTTCACCCATCTTTTCTGCAATTAAACCCCCCTTTTCTGGACCCTCCCTCTCCTCCTTTGTGTCATGCCTGCCGTTTTGCATGTAAGGCGCTTGCTTCTCAGAGCGGTTTAGCAGGTGCCTCCTGTATGCTCGCTGTATGACGGTCGCGGCAACTTCCTCTTGTTTCCTCTTGAGGGTCGTGGTGATAGGCTCATAGGCAACCTCGGATGGATTGGAAGCCTTGAATTTCTCCTCCATGGATTCCTTCAGAGCAGCCATGTCTCCTGTGTCTCCAAGCACCTCTTTAGTTAGAGCAAACAGGATATCCAGGCAGTGAATTTTGTCCCCGGTGACCATGGGTAGGTCCATGCATATCAGTTTGATTTTGTTCGGCTTTGGTATCTTGAGCGGATCTAGGAGCGTGTCGCAAAAGTCGGAGAGCCTGCTGTATTCAATGAACTGGCTGGCATCGGGGTCAAATTTCTCCCAGATCTCGTAAAACATCTCAAAGTCGTCCTCACAAAGAGGATCGCTGCTTTCCTCTGTGGCCGCGTTGAAGTTTTCCAGGATGATGGCAATGTACATGTTGACAACAACCAGGAAGGAAATGATGATATAGCTGGTGAAGAATATCATGCCCATGCCCGGATTGCCACAGTTCCCTTTTACATCAGTCCCAGGGTGGTCAATAGTGGGGTCACAATCTGGAGGGCCGCTGTTTAAGATAGGGTTGAGGAGACCGTCCCAGCCGGCTGAAGTGGTGATTTGGAACAAACAGATTATACTGTTTCCAAACGTCTCAAAGTTAAATATGTCATCAATGCCTGACTCATGTTTTACGTAAGCGAAGTTTGACATTGCAAATATTGAGTATATGAACATAACCAGGAAGAGAAGCAGCCCGATGTTGAACAAAGCAGGAAGTGACATCATCAAGGCAAACAGCAGGGTTCGGATTCCCTTGGCCCCCCGAATGAGACGTAAAACGCGACCAATTCTCGCCAGTCTGATAACTCTGAAAAGGGTTGGTGAGACAAAGTACTTTTCTATGATGTCGGCCAGCATAATACCTGGAAGATAAAATAAACATCTGTTAAAACCTTTTCTGTTCAGCTCAGTAAAGGCAAGGGATTCTATTTAAAACACACATGAAGCTTGCTGAGAGGTTTCAGAAGGTGTTGAAGACAGATAATTGCTAATAATAACTGGTTTGATTTCAAATGCTTCATTTTCTATTTATCTTTCTTGTTTCTTCAAACCAATAGAAATATGTAGAAAATAAAACATTCTTAACCGACATCAAGCAATATTATCTGCCTGTGGGGAAAGATAATTATCTTGGTTAGCACCAGCGCTTATGTAATAAACTATGCAACAATTACACTCACATTGTCTACTTGCTGAACTTACCAACAACAGAAAGAATGACCACAACAAAATCAAAAATATTCCATCCCACAGTGAAAAAATAATGCCTCAGCGCAAATATTTTGAGGACACACTCTGCAGTGAAAATCACAATGAAGACCAGGTTGATATAATAGAGGATTTCTTCTTTCTGTGCACTCTGGTCATCTGTTTCAACCATCATGGTCACCATATTGAGGCAAATAAGGACCATGATGAAGATGTCAAACGCTTGTTTGGTGATTATATCAAATACCACTCCTTGGACTGCATTCTGTGTTGTTTTGAAGAGGCCAGACAGAATACATACAATAAAAAAAAACACAAAGCAAAAAGAAGAGGGATTATTTGATGTAATGTTCTGTTGCAGTTCATATAAAGTAACTAAGAAACACGATGGTGTGCAAAGGCATCTGGTCATTTTGTAGTTAACTCTAAACACACAGCATCAAGAAGTGAAGGATAAGACCATCTATGTAATACCTTTACTTGACAGCACTTCACACAGTCGCTCATTAATAAACCACTGATTAGTCATTGAAGCACACTGATGTGAAACAGTAGCTTTGTATTCTTAGTAAGATCAGAATCAGCACCAATTATTAATAAAATACCATGATGTGTAATTGGTCTTTCATTATTATTATTATTATTATTATATTATTATTATTATTATTATTATTATTATTATTATAATCATCTGCTCTTTTCAATGACGCAGCAATGCCAAGCTGTGGTGTAATAAACATGCTGTCTGGAGATACTTTAAAGCAACAGATTCCAATGAATTTCAAATGTTGTCCACTTAAGTTGTCTAACTAGTGGATTAAACAGGTTTACTCCACTTGATTGGACTAAAGTTAGTACACTTGCTAATCCCGATTGTAGCGTACCAGAAATGAATCGTCACAGGTGGATCATCTGCTAAATCACACTAAACAAGATCCCAATTGCAGTGTGCCAAGTCAGATTCGTGATTGATCCTGTTCAAGTGGATTAACTTGGTACTGTTTATAGGGTAACTAACTTAGTACACTTGCTCGTCCTAAGCATTTATTGCTTCCATTTTTTGCGAGACGGCTGCATTTTTCCTCTAAAATGACAAGTACATCCGAAAACTTTATTCTGTACATTTCTTATGTCCGTCACATTCAGGCAGTCAGATCCATGAGATTAATGTATTGCATATATATATATATATATATATATATATATATATATATATATATATATATATATATATATATATATATATATATATATATATAGGCCTATATTTAATTTAATTCCAAGTTCAAGTTTACATGTAACCATTGGATTAATTTGTTATTCCACCAGGGGGCCCGTACAAGGGGGTTGTGCTGGATATTGTCATTTCTCGGTGGGTTGTTAGGCACAAGATGCAGTGCTTTTATAAAACTGATTTATAAACGTTTTACAAAAAACAAAGGTTTCTACAGGGTTAGTAACATTTTGAGGTATACCCTTCCACAACAAAAAAAATAGGCTCTATGAGCTAAAAATAATATTAAAGTAAAACTTTTTTGTTTGTTTGTTTCAATAAAAGCAGTATATTTTATTTAATAAAGACTTTATTAAAAAAACAAAAAAATGAAAACCCTTGCTTAGTTCTTAGATCTGTGAGGTGCCTGCCTTGTTGCATATTCTACATAACTTTGTTAGGTAACTCACTCCCATTGGCTTCAGAAAGCCAGTCATTTACGCATTTAACAGCCCAATTTGTTTGTTTTGTGGTTTTCATTTGTTTTTCTAGCTCGTCAATGTTACATTGTTGTACCTTTGAAGAGAGTGAGTGCGTGGTAGTAAAGGAGAAGAGAGAAAGGTGAGTCGAATGGGCTGTGCTGTTCGTACCTGTGGTCTTGGAATAGGCTTTTGTGGTTTCTTCGAACCAAGCTTTTTCATGGCATTGTAGTACTTCTTCTGCTCTTCTGTCATGAAGATGTCCGTCCCTCCAAAGTATAGTAAAACAAAACACAAGTTATTATGATTGCATACATTATAATGCGTTGCAAAAGCCAGCTAATAAAGACCAATACATCAACAAGCTATCCTCTGTCTATAGGTGAGTAAATATTAGAAGTATACATGGATCAACAGGTTATATTTCACTGAAGTGGTCTGTACAAGCACGGATAATCAATAATAATCAATTCCTGTATGGATATTCATTGTGTGTTGTGGTGATACTTATCTTTTTCTTTTGCTGATTGAAGTTGTCAATGATGACACCAATGAAGAGGTTGAGAGTGAAGAAGGCTCCAAAAATGATGAAAATGACAAAGTACATGTACATGTAGAGGTTGATTTCATAAGATGGTTGTTCCTCAATCTAGTGAGAAAAAAAGACGAATGTTCTGTGCTTTTCCACATTGTAACAATTCAACAAGGCCATGTCTTCTGTAAATTACCACAAACTATCTCTATGTGCTGCATGCGGCTATGTGTAGCACATAAATACCTTCAACATTACACTCTATATGAAGAAGACTCTATGTGACACTGATATACTTCATATATTTCAATAAATAATTCCTGTAAATGTTTTTCTTACCTTCCGAGAGTCGACTGCAGCATACATGATGTCCATCCAGCCCTTGAAGGTTGCCTAAAAAAATTAAAAACAAGAAGACATAATATGACCACCAGTAAACTGTAATGCAGTGGGGTTTGATGCATTAAAAGGTTTTTTTTTTTTTTTTTTTGCAGAAATCAGTAAAATATGTTATTACCCTGTAAGAACATTTCCTAAATAATGTTAAACAACAACAAAAAATCAACTTTTTTTTTTAAACCAGGTATCATTCCTCATTACTTACCACTTGCAATAATGAAAGGTATCCCATCCCCACATTGTCAAAGTTAACCTTCATATTCATCCAGCGAACTTCAGTGAAATTTTGTTCTATTAACTCCAGACACTGAGTCTTGTTGTTGACCACCAAAGTACTAAATAATTCTTCAGAGGTGACATTAACACATTTGTAGTACTTCCCAGCAAACATGTTGACTCCCATGATGCTGAAGATGAGCCAGAAGATGAGACAAACCAGCAGGACGTTCATGATTGAGGGAATGGCACCGACCAAAGCGTTCACCACAACCTGCACACAGTTAGAAGATTCAGCAAATCAGGACTCACAATCATTTCATATTTGTTTAAGAACCTGAAGAGTTAAGTTCCATTAATTTAATGGAAGCAAAAGAAAGACAAAACTCAGTATCGATTTCAAAATCAAAATAGTGAATACCAAGTTTCCAATGTTACAATAATTAGCAAGAAGAAATGATTAAGGTGCATGAATGAGTTCTTAAATGTGCTTGTTAATATGGGAACCTTTGTATTAAGAACTATAAGAACATAAGAAAGTTTACAAACGAGAGGAGGCAATTCAGCCCATCTTGCTCATTTGGTTGTTAGTAGCTTATTGATCCCAGAATCTCATCAAGCAGCTTCTTGAAGGATCCCAGGGTGTCGGCTTCAGCGTATTATCAATGTATAGTTAGTTGGATGAATATGCATATTTTATTTCTGTGTTGACTCTTTGTAAAATGGAAACTTTGGCGTGCTGCATGTTATGAATAACTGGCAAATCAAGCTTTATACAGTACTCATGACCACCACTGTTTGTTACCACTGTATGTTTCAGTTGATTTATGGTGTTATTTACCCTCATGCCCTCAAACCGTGACAATGCTCTCAAGGGTCTCAAAGCTCTCAGCGTCCGTAGGGATTTAATGGGTCCCAGTTCAGAATACCCCATTATGTTTGCTGCTAAACTGATCAAAGAAACCTGTAAGGAAGAGTGATAATGATAATATAGTCATACACAGAATGAATAACATTTTGGAGTAAGAAAAGTCAGCTTTACGACATTTTTAACCTTTAAAGAGTAAGTAGCAGGGTTCAGAAAAAATACAGCGTTACACGTCCCCACGTATTGCTGCAACTTTTTAAATAACATACCTGTAATGTTTCTTTTTGTTGTTAACATCCTGACAACCTTTTACACTTATAACTTTAAAGGATGTTTCAAAGCTCTTTTCAACATGCCTGCTATATGCATTGGAGTTTGAGATCTGCCCTCTCTGCAGGAAGAGTGATTTAAATAAAAAAAAATAACAAGTGCTCTGGCTTTCCTGTCCCGTACCACATCATGGGTCGTTATTGCTGTGTTACCTGTTTGACAGTGTGGGCAGTAATCCTTACACTATCAGTGCACTAGAGCTGACATTTTGAAAAGAGCTTTGAAATAGACTTTAAAGTTATAAGTGTAAAAAGTTGACAGGAAGTTAACAATGAAAAGAATTACAGGTGTGTTATTTAAACAGTTGTAGAAACGTGTGGGAACATGTAACGCTGTATTTTTTTTTTTGGAACTCCACTGTTTACTGTTTATGTATGCTAGTTTTATTGATATCTCTAGTTTAGGTTTGCAAACTAAGAAAGACAAAGATGCTTAGTCAGAATAAGTCTGGTCTTTATAGGGTGAGAATAGTTTATCCTTTAAATATTCTAATAGTCATAAATGTGATATAGGCTATTATAACGCTATTGTATGTGTACTATCCAAAAATGAGTTTCCCCACAATGAAATATTTTTTTATTAGTAAAACTGGATAATACATGTTAGCCATTCCAATGGTGTTATTTACAAGTTAACTACTGTTGAGATATATAAAGTAAATATCCATGTACAGATACTTATATTAAACCCTGATCCCAGCATTAATCCATCAGGAAAAGAAGCTCATTTGTATGTAACCGATGTACAACATGGCATGTACAAAACAAGTTTGCATTTCTCAAATGCAACACCTGATTAGTTTGCAAAGTCTATGAAAACTATGTGTCCAAATGGAACTGATATATGTCATGACTCTGACCGTCTTGAGTTTCAGGAAGTAGAGTTATCTTTAGCTATTATATTAACCCCTTCTTTTTAGCAACTGCTAAAGTAAAGCATCTCCCAACAGCTGCTTTATAGATGCTTAAAAGCAGAGATGTCACTGGTTCAAAATCAGCAAACTAAAAAATACTTACATCCACAATGAGAAAATCGAGCCAGCACCAAGCGTTCGTGAAATATGTCTTGAAACCATATGCAGTCCACTTTAAAAGCATTTCCATAACAAATACATAGGTGAACACTTGATCTGCATATTCCAAGAGGATCTTTATCACCTTTCGCTGTTCAATATATATGTCTTCAAATGCCTGCAAATGAAAAACAGGAAGTGGAAATGTACAGGGAATGGAGAGAAGTTTTGAAACATGTAATATTTAGCACATCCTTTTATGCATCAGATCACTGATTAATACATCCTTCATGTGTTATGTAATGTATAAAAGCTTAATGTGATTTTCAGTCATGCTGGTAAGACAGCAGATATAAAATGCAGTGAAAAAAATAATATTGGCATATTTAACAGAGAACATGACTGTGGGACACATGAGCTTTAAATGTGTGTTTCCAGTATGTCAGATTACTGACTCTTAGAGACAAATCATACCAGTGCACCGCTGCTCATCAGAATCATAAAGATGATGAAGGTTTCAAACCAGTTGTGCTCCACAATTAAAAAACAGGTCTTTCTTAAAGTCCACCAATTCTTTCCTTTGCCTTGTGTGATGTCAAAAGTCAAACATGGCCATCGCCGGATGCAGCCTACACAGTGGAAACACAGAACAGCTGTTATTTGTAAACATTTTTGAGGACCATAATAATCCATAGCATGTGCAGGGATTCAACCCTGATTCCTGGTGGATTCCTAGCAAAACCAGACCACAAGACAGTACTTTTAACACCACACAATAACAACAGCAATCTCAAACTACTGAGTGTCTGTTAGAGCAGGGGCCCTCTCTGAAGATGGCACAATACCTTCTGTGAAGCATGCTTCTGGTTCTTCAGCTTCAGGGGTCTCCTCTGTAACTACCTCCTCTGGAGCTTCAGGAGGCTTGCAATCATCCGTGCCTACATCTCCTTTCTTCTGCTACAAGGGAACAGGATTTCAGATGATGAGTTTTGGAAGGCATCACCCTAAAAGCCGTCGTTCAGCAGTAATGCTGTCATTATTCTGTATAAAGCTAAAAATGAATGATTATGGCTAACAGTATCATGAAAAAGTACCTGAAGTAAAATATATGTGCCTGAAAAGATAGACAGGAGCATCCATATATCCTCAGATTGCTTTCATCCCATTTAGATCACAAATTCCTGGGATATATTTAGTTTATTGTTGGTGCTTATTAAAGGTGACAGAGAATGGCTCTGGCTATAGAGATGCCTCAATCCTGTCCCGAGTCCTGTTATTAGGCCACATTCTATGCTGGTCTTGTAGTGTGGACTAATGTCCTCTGTGTCTTGGTTGAGACTACCACACTCATCCACTTGTGACATGATCAGGTTTCAAACCCGAGCCTCCAGGGGTGAGAGGAATTTGAAGCTAATGGATTATCCTTCTGTGCACTCAAGCTTTTTATTTTTAAAAGCAAATACTGTATATGCATGCATTAGAATTTGTTCTGAAACTTATGACTTCTGCTGGAAATCTGCTCTATATTTTAGTTACTAATGCATTCTGTGTTCGAAACATGCTCAAGTGGGATACAGGTACAGTACTTTAGTGTCCTGGGTGATTGATGGTAATGTGCAGACTTCAAACTGCAGATGCTGTTTTCTCTTCTGCATTACATACTGAATTATGGATTTAGACACACATACAGGACAGTTTGTGGTTCATTTGATACTGACACCAGCTGATAATAACAGCTCAACTCAAAATAGCTTTCCATTTGGGATATATTCAACAGTCAGATGTTCCATCTTAAGATGGGGTGGAGACTGGACTGACAATCCCAGAGTATTGTATTGTATATAAAAGTCCCTTATAATAATTTATTTCATTTTTAATAAATAATATAGTAATTCTAACAGACTTCAAGCAAAGTGTTTGTCATTTATGGGTGTCTTTAAGTCACAGGTATTGTAAATAATATTATGAATATTCTTACTTGTTTAGTTTCTTCAGTCTCATAGTCTGAGCTAACATGGTCTTCATCTGGACTTTCAAAATCAGATTCAGCAAGAGCAATTGGGACACTAATGGTCAAGTCAGAATTAACCAGAAATCCTGTGCGGTCTACTTCTTCCACTACCTGCGTGTCCTTCCCAGACACGCCATCCACACACTTCAAATCTGACTTGGGGTCCTCTCCCGAGACCATGTGATTGAGCACAAAGTTATCCTTCTTCAGATCATCCTCTTCCTCCTTTGGCTTTTTGTCCAGCATGCTCTGAATGAGCCCCAAGGCTGCGTTTTTCACAAAGTCGATACCCCTAGTAATCCTGCCGATGGCAATCTGCAGGTTATTCATTTCACCATCTTCGTCGCCGCCGGCGAGGTTGTCGCCACTGAAAGAGCTAAGCAGCAAGGCTAAAAAGAGGTTCAGAACCTGCAAACAAGATCATACAGGTGTGTTTTACAAAGCAATGCAATGTACAAACCCCTATTTATGTTACAAAAGCTTTTAAAGAGTTTACAAGGAAACTACAGGACTGTATTTTATTTTCGACAAACACTGGGCAAACGCTTGGTCTGCTATTGGTGGAAAATGTGGGATAATAATACTCAAAGTGCTTCCACTATACTCTTAAGGCCCACAAGAGGACAGGCCCCAACCATCCAGCTACATTAGGTACATTGTTTTAAAGATATCATCAATCCCAGGAGTTAATAGAAGTTAATCCTATTTTTGATATTAATGATTTATTGAATGGAACAAACATTATGCAATGGCCTATTCACACACATAACAAAGCTGTAGGACTTCATAGAGAAGATGATGTATAGGTGAGCTACCAGGTAAATGTGATTGTTCTTGTCAAATATTGCTCATTAATCTTACATGATGATTGCACAGTAAAGATTTATGTGCTTCCATATTGGCCTGAAGTACTAATAAATATTGTCTGCCATCCATGTCGAGACAGCTATCTTCAGTGCTAAAACTGTATCATTAGTTTGCCGGTTCCTTTTCTCACATTTAGACAGAGATCATGGTTACAGGTTCTAAGTATGCTGACTTTTTTCATTCCAAGTCGGTGTTATGATTCAGCGGAGGCCCTAAATAAGGGTCTGCGAAGCCGCAGAAAGAGCTTGTGTGATTTCACACATGGAAAGAAATATATTTTCAATGTATTGCCTTTATAAATGGCATGGTGTACGGGTCATAGATTTTAACTATACAGGACATATCTTCATGATGCAAGTGGTGGACATATACAGATGTAAGATACTCAGTCACATAGCTGAATGCACTGTAAACTCTAACACTCTACATTTAGTGTCCCATTTACTAACAGAGAACGCATTAATTTAAGTGCACATTGTTTGGCTAATTTACATACCATATCATGCATCCTACATGTAATGTGCACAATAATGTCAGAGACTTAAAAGCCCCAGCAGTCCAGGTGTATCTTTTGATCAGTAGCTTATTGTGAAGTTAAAGGTGGAGGTGGCTTACATTCACCGAAAATGAGTGATCAACAGATACAGCACTGAGCAGGGGACAGGCAGAGACAACGTAAAGTAAAACTGCACTGCTTACCATTTCATTTGAACATGTATTACTTGTTTGATGTAAAAAAAAATAATAATAATAAATGCATAATGCATAAGGCCTGCCTATTAGTTTCTAAAATTACATTGATGTAGCGTTTTGGAATTCTTCAAAACAACCCGCCTCTTAAATATAACACACTTATTCAGCATGTGCAGTCTGCATTGTATGAGTGACATTCCCATTAAGCCAATCGCAGCTCACAGAGGTAGTAAAATAGCCAATCAAATAGCACACAGGATCTGTTTCCTCAAGCACACAGCGCACATAATTTTTAGTAGGATAGCGAAGAGAAGGCTTGTTTATAAACTATTTATTTTACTTTGTATAAAATTTAAAATCAGTAACAAAAAAGTAATTGGAGATTTGACAGAAGCAAAAGGTGGAGGCGGAACACAGAAGATTCCAAAATCCTTAGCCAGATGATTATTTGCTCAAAGAATAATTTTGATGGCAAAACAGTATGTCAGATAGATGTATTTATTCTCATTAGTGAATTAAACAAACAGATCTGTTGAATTGATTCACTAAACTGAATGAATCAAAACGTATTGAGTCAGTAAAAAGAATCAAACTGTACATCACTAGTTTTCAGGCCAGAAAAATAGCTTGCCTATCAGTGGTTAAAGTCTGGTTCCCATACACACTAATAAATGATCACTTTAATGCATGCACTAAATGAATGTAATTTAGTAAATACCATGTGAATACAGCTCAACTCATTATTGTGAGCTGGATGCTCATTTAAATACATCAGCATGCATTACAATAAAAATCACATATTCTTTCTGATTACCATAGTATGGCATAATAAAATTGGTGTGCGCCATAATATGCCCACTATTTCGCGTGATAATGAATAAAATTGCAATGGTAAATATGAAAATGATTAACGTGCCCAGTAACTGCAATTATAAAGTTTAGTGCCCTTTTGTAAATGAGGCCCTTATAATGTCTGTGAGATCTCACACTCAGCAAGTCAATGACAAAGAATTCTGAAGCTGAGGGAACACAAAGCGAGTTTTTCAGGAACAGTGGATTGAAACCTAGCTCCCAGAGACTGGGTAACCTAAACCCCTTCACACTGGCATGATCTACCTGGGTCAGAACCTACCCGGGCAGGACCCGGTTTCATGCGGGTCAGCAACGTGATTTCACACTGCGATACGCGTATCAATGCCCTGGAAGCAACTTGTTACTGAAGCTTCCATCCAAGCTTCTCTGGATTGAACCGTCGGTCCTAATGTTGATTAGAGAAAATGTTTCTTCATCCCTGTTGCAATCTGGCTCATGGTGTGTCTCAAGTAACAAAAATATGGCCAAACAGAAAAAACAGAAACGTTCCTTGCAGAAGTGAAACTTTCACACAGGCATGGCTGTTATTGCGTCGGCTCACGAAGGGCCGTGAAGTATTTTGTCTCGCTCAACCCGGGTCAAAGCATGTCAGCCCACATCCTGAGGTGGGTCACTGGGACCTGGGTAGGAGTGTCAGTGTTTAGGCAACTGTTGTATCAGATCCCAAGTCTCCTCTGGTGTGCCTGCAGTGGCCTGAAACCTAGTCTCCTGAAACCAAGTTTCAAGCAACAAAGTGGCTTTGTGTTCCCTCAGCTTAAATGTTTATAACACAACAGAATCTACATAAACAGAATAAGTATGTTAATGTCAGCTTTGTCTGCTTTTTATTTAGATTGAATGACTTATGTTTAGAACAGTTTAGAACAGTCTAATCAATTTGAGGGTGTACTTTCTTTTGAACTCTGTATGACAGACCCAACACTTCACTCACAGAACTGACATCAAAGAGTGTGCGAGTAATACTCTCTCAGCTTGATTAAAGTTAGCCACCGAACACTTGGAAACATACAGTGTTTGGTTAGAGGTTTATGACTTGTGGCAACTTTGGACACGCACAGTTAATATACTGTTTTATAAATATTTAATGAACTTCCAATGACTACAGTATACATATATTACCTGTGCTTGACACTTCTACACATTTAAAAAGCACACTGGATTCATGAACATATCCACACAACACACAACATCATCTTCATAAGCAAGTATTAACATTCATGGGGTTTCCATGTGAATTCATTTGGGTTTCTGTTCGCTCAATTTATTTTACTCGAGTAAACCGGGCTTTTCACCCAACGTCGTGCAAAAGAATGGGGAAGGTGGGGGTTGATATGTAAGTTAGCTATGCGTAAAGTACTTGTGCTGTTTTTGAAGATTACTGGTGGAATTTTGTGAAAATGTGGTTTCCATGCACAGAGAACTGGTACACGAGTGAATCTAAGCTGCTGTAATAAAGCAAAATACAACGTGCCTGGATGGTTAATAATGTGTTTTACTGCACTTGCCCAAATTGTTTTTCAAATGTCATTAGTAGTGAATACTGTTTCAACTAATGTATCTTACGACTCATTAACTAAAAATAAACTGAGAGGTATAAAATTAAACTGACCAACACGTATTGCAGATCATCATGGCTGAAAAAAAAAGATATATATATATCACTTTCATTCAGTAAATACAGCATATAGGGGATCAGGTGATGCTGCATATACTACCCTGTCCAGACGGCCGACAGCTGCTGAGGAAGCATTCAACACCACGCTTGGGCAAATACGGGTAGTGGGCATTTATAAGGGAGGTGGCAGATACTGATGAAACGGACTGAAGTGCATTAATTTGTTGCCAAAATTGCCACTGCCTGCTGTATCCTGCACAAACTCTTGTCAACAACAAAATGAGGTGTTAAGGAATGAGTAGCTGCCTATGTGACAGACGGGGAAGGTTACCAGTCTCACGAGAAAAAAAAGTGGCACTGCCTTTCACAACAAGCCCAAAACAAGCACATGTTAGAGTATGGGTGTTTATGCAAATTACAACCAGCGACTCAAAAACAAGCCCAATTCCACAGGGCTTGGAAACTGTGAAGGTTACCTCAGCCGTCAATTTCAGTTGGACAGCAGCGACCTGAGGAGGCTCGTGCTGTCAGAGATTCTCTCCTTTTAAGTTGTGTTCGATTTACCATTGTGTAATTACATGTTAATGATGCAAACAAATAAAACACAATCAATACGTTAATTTGCAATTTTATTTGGTCAGTTCTGAGAGGGCGTCAACAACTTGTTGGTATATGTTGTTGTGCTGTTTTGAGCGATCGAGCTGGCTCGTGATATCCAGTTCACCAACTATATTTATTAACGTGGAGGGCGGACACGCGTTGTCTTTGGACATAGCTGGGATAAAAAAGGACGGGAATTAATTCAGTTACATTTAAGCAGCTCACTTGCACTTCATGTTTAACTTTAGCGTAGTTTTTACAGCAAGGGTGTTCTCAAACAGCTGCTTTAATACTATAACAAGGGCATTAACACAGTTCATGGCAAGTGGATTTATACAGAACTGTAAACCAACAAGAGATATACAACATGACAGTCCAGACAGCAAAAAACAATAATAAAAAAAAGCTGCCCGCCTTATCATTAAGCTGAACTACACCGCTGCTAACCATAAAACTGCCCTTCAGCCATTACTTTCTGCCGTCTTGGAATCCACAGTAACAACTCACCCGCTTGCAATATTTATAGTTAAGGATAAACACGCTCATTAACATTTATAGGTGAAATGCGGGTTTCCATGCGAAACTGGGCGCGGACTTTCCATGTGTTTTGTCATTTACATGAGTAAATGAGATTTACCCTATCCCTCTCTTTGACCATTTTTTCGGCCACAAACCTGATTTACCCAAACGTGCATGCGCATCGGCATTTCATGTGTCCTCTTGCCTTATATCTTCTATTTTTTATACACACAGCTGTTGGTGTCTATCCATTGGTTCCAGGAGATGGGAATTAATACATACCCAAGGTCAGAGCTGCTTTTACTGGCTCATGTCATTGACTTAAATAGAACCCTTTGAATAAATAGCATGCCTCCTATCCATTAATGTTTGTGTTCAGTACTGGGACTAGCCAAAGGGGTGGGGTAAGAAGCCCTGTTGGTTTTGGCACAGGATTTCCAGAAGGACTTTGTTACTTCATAGAGAGGGTTATTTCCTCTTCTCTCTATGAATAACCCAACAGGAAATACAGTCTGTGACATTAATAGTAAAGAACAGTTTGGTTCCCACCATGAATATGAAGCTTTATAATTATCCTCCAACAGCAAGCTTGCAGGCACTTCCTTTTTTGAAATGTTAGGAGCAATGTCAGGCTGATATATGTGTTTTCAATAATAATTCATTACAGGCCATGAAAGAGGAAATTATTTTATTGTAATTGCAGTATACCCTTGGACAGGTCATTGCTGCAATCCAGGTGTATTGCCAAGTGCTGAAAAATGCTCTAAAGTAAACTGGTCCTCCAAAGTCACCTCGAACCTACAGGCGTCTCTGATACTGGAAACGGAAACTGTTTTTTGTATATTCTATTTAATACTGATAGTCTGCAATAGCTATAAAAAACAGATTACATGGATGCTCAGTCAATTCAGTGGTTATCAATCATAATAATTTTCTTCAAACAGCAGCCGAGGCACAGACCAGAGCTTGAACCCAAACACCATATAAGGCTTTTAAGTTATACTGATGTGCTGGTGACGAAAACAACTTTCCTGGCAAATTTGGAATAACATTTCTTCACAATGTCTGCAGCTGTTGCATTTTATAAAAAGGGAGATCTGATTTCTGATGCCGCCTTGGACCTATTTAACTAGATGATCCTCAAGACACATTAATGCAGCATTTCAAATGCTGGTAGCGCTGAACCCAGTTTCTGGGTTAGAATACTATGCACCTTAGGAATCACATTGCTGACCTCCCTAAAAATCTATGCAGCCACTATGACCAGTTTAAACCACCCAGAAATGAGACACCTTGACTGCTCAATTCTCCAATTTACATTTCATCCAGATCTTCAAACATTCAATCATAAATACTGAGGTAAAACTAAGTAGACACGCATTTTGGCAATTCCTTGAAGATTGTTACTGTATGACGGCATTAAAAGGCATTAGCGCAAAAGTTTTTTGGGATTAGACACATCTTTTAAAGCCCCCCTGGATGTTTTTCCATGGATTAGCATTTGTGATGAATTGCAGATAGACATGATCATGAAACAAATAGTCTAGTCTGCTAATGTCTGTATGTCAGTAAAAACAAAATGACAAGGTTGGCAGCCCTGACCTGATTACTCAACAATGTACAGTTTGTTGGGTTTTTTTTTGTTGTTTTTTTTAATAGGCCTATATATTTTTGTGGACTATAGTGGACCTACAGTTAGTGGACACAAGTTTGAGCACCCTCCTATATAGAAGTATCACGTTTTTTTTTTTAAATTGGATAACAACCAACATGTGGTATTCTTGTCCATATT
Source organism: Polyodon spathula (assembly GCF_017654505.1). Classification (NCBI taxonomy): domain Eukaryota; kingdom Metazoa; phylum Chordata; class Actinopteri; order Acipenseriformes; family Polyodontidae; genus Polyodon; species Polyodon spathula. The sequence continues at coordinate 42,367,623 of NC_054545.1, forward strand.
ATAACTGTTGTATTTTTATTCAGTAAATCAGGAAAGGTGGTCATCAAGCTGCACTATGGGATTTGACGTAGGCTTCAGGTTTTTCCAAATTTATTTTGAAATGTATTCAGCACCGCCTTCAATTAAACTATTTCTTTCAGATTCAGTCAGTCGTTCAGTTCAGAGCAGTGCGTCAAACTTTCGTCATAATTAATAACTAGAATTGGGTGTAATTCACTGTTTCTGATTAAGCCCATGTATAATAACTTGAAAAACCAAAATGATACGTTTTGCAAATTGTTGGAGCGTGAGCTAAGCTTATATAGATAAGTCTCTGATTTAGCTGGCAGTGGTAAATCAAGAGCAGCACTGACAGATTTTTGGAAGTAATCAGTAAAAAGCAGCCAAATTGTGTTTTTTTATACCAGCCAAAAACAAGCACTTTTAGATTTAAGATTTAATATATATTACAGAAGCACAAATAAGTGACAATTAAAAAAAAAAAAAAACACAGGCAAGTAATGTTATAAACTATTTATTTATTTATATATCTGTTTTGCTTGTTTTTTTTTTAGATGAAATGCGATAGGTCCAGGGCGGGGAAAAAAAATTAATTTAGAATGTAGTGTAAAATTAAATTGTCCAGAACTATCGAAAGATAGTCTTTAAAAATAAATTTAAAAAGCAAAAACAATTCTAATTCTACTGATAGTCCAGCAGACATGTGTAAGAATTGAGACTTTGATGATAAAAGCGTGAAAATTGGTGCACAGTTTGACATTGACTAAACATACTTTTTTGAGGCCATCACAGGTTTGTCCTATGATGGCCATGGAGGCCATGTTACTAAATTGCTGGTGTGACTTCATCAAAATACTTCCATGTATTCCATGCCATCTTTCTACCCCTGCCTCTGAAGGATGACACAAAGTCACACCCAGTGAACGCATGGAACACGGGCAAGGTTTGACACTTGTCAGGATCCAGTGCTCTAGCCATCTCATGAGCTGCTACAGATCTGAAGCTCCTCCCTGTGGCAAAGGCAACCCACAGCTCAGTGATGTGGAGGTGCTGGACTGATGCCACTGCTAGAACTAACACATCAGTGCCGGTTGTGACTATCAACACCTTACTATAGCCTTGATTCACAGCATGTTGCACATGAAGCAGGATGTGTGTGTCTGCCTCCTCGTGTGTGCATGGAGCAAGACCGGTGACATCTCTGGGCTGAGTACAGAGTACTTCTTTGTGATATGTGCTGATGGCTTGACTGTCGGTTTCAAGTGCTACTGCTTTGGTACTCAGGAAGAACAGCTCTGTCTTGTTTTCTTCATTTCTCAGAAACCCCTGCCAGTTTGCAGGAAGTGCACTAGATGGCTCCATGCATCTCCAAATTCCCTTTCCCCTCTTGCACAGTGTATATGCCTTCAAACTATCTGGTCCATACTCACCCATACAACATCTACCTGCTCCATACTCACCCATACAACATCTACCTGTCCATACTCACCCGTATAACATCTACCTGATCCATACTCACCCATACAACACCTACCTGCTCCATACTCATCCAAACAACATCTACCTGCTCCATATTCACCCATACAACATCTACCTCCTCCATACTCACCCACACAACATCTACCTGGTCCATACTCACCCATACAACATCTAACCAGCAAGCATGTTGCAGCTGAAATGTGATGTAAGGAAGGAACACATGTGTTGCATAATCAGAGAAAGTCTTTGCCGTGCCAGGTCTCAGCATTTTTACTACATCTGCTCCATCAAGGCTGATGACTTCTGCACCACTAGGACTGGGGACATTTTCTTGTGAAGGAATCAGACCTTCCAAGCAGCCTCAAGATAAGACTTTGTACCAAGTCTCAGCTTGCCCACATCTCACAATGAGGGTGGACATGTCTTGAATTCATGCGCAAAGATTTAATCCAGATCCTCATCACGTATCTGGCAAGCAACATATAGCCTAGAAAAGGGAGAACAGTCATTCTTCAAGGAAGACAGATGAAGTTATGTTCCTGACTTCTCCCGCACTGGAGGCTGACTGAAGAGAGGGAGGTTATTCCCCTTGATGGAATCTGTAATGGGCTTTATTTGGTTCACAAGCTGCTTGTTGACAAACAGGTCATACTGCTCTTGTCCAAGCTCCTCAATCTGGTGTACAGTGTCCATGTGCAAGGTCTCTGCTGTCCGGTACAAGGAGATCACTGCAGCTATAATTGAATGGATTTCCCATGCCTTCTATGACACAAGATAGTAATCTGATATCTCTGAAAAATGCCATCATCTGCTCATGATGTCGAAGTTCTGTCCTCTTCTGTCTCTTCTCCATTGGGCCATCCAGCGCCGAAGAGCTGCAGGGTTCTTGTGACAGAGAAATAATGAATCTTGGTTATAAATCTCCATCCCGACCTGTGAGGCCACTGTGTAAAGGGAACAGAGTGCCCCAGACTGAATGGTCTGAGAATTAATTCCAAGGGAAAAATGGAAGTCGGACATCTAGAAAGGGATCGGAGCTACTGTACACCAAGGCATCACCCCAGAAGGGAAGCGATGTGGCAACTGCGAATTGGAGGAGAAACGATTGTACTTGTTAACCAAGGGGGCATGACTGACGGTATAAAAGGGGACATGGCTAGGTGATCTGTTCCTTTTTTTATGGTTAAGGTTGAACCGAAAAAGGAGAACTGTAAAATAACTGAGTGTTTTGTTTGTTTGTCGTGTCTAATTATACTTGTTTGTTCTTGTTATACAGCTAACACAATCCGTAGCTGTCGCTTAAGGCCATCACCAAACCCAGACAACACTTCACAACTATACATGAATAAATTGTATTTCACCACTAGCACTTTAGCACTCACTCTGGAATAGTGATTGCCTAGAATTATTCTTTGAGGTCGCCAGACTGGGATTATAAATAAACATTTCTGTTCGGATCATGAACTTTGTCTGTCTTCTATTTTTGTAATCACATCACCTCTAAACCTGTGCACTGCAAACCACTTTTCCACAGTTCTCCATCAGGCCTACAGCTCCACTGTCACCTTTCACTGAAGCATTATTCTGCTGTGGGCCTGGTCAATTGCAATAGCAGAGAATGCACGTGCTGTCTTCTTAACTGTAAAGTTTCCCATGAGAAGCTCTGAGCGGCTCTGTCAGTAAAGTTTCTCATGAGAAACTCCCATGAGCAGCTGTGTCAGTACACCAGTCTTCCAGTGACATCATATTCTGTCTTTCTTCCCCTTGCACCTTGCCCGTTCCCTCCAGCACAAGCATGTCACACAGAAATTCATGAGAGCTCATTGGTGGCCATTTTGTAAAATGTCTGCCATGGCCTTTATAGGATATATCTGCAATGGCCCTATAGCCAAAACAATGCATTAGGGCCTGCCCTAACTGTGTACCAAAATCACAATTCTTCCATATTTTTCACATATCTGCTAGACTATGATATAGTTCTTAAGTTGAGCGTTTGTGCAATTCCTAATTTTAAAGAAGGGGGAGTGATGTGATATACTATACAGGGCATCGTGGTGACTGAAGTTCTACACTGTGTGATCGAATCGAAAGGAATAGAGAAAAGCCAAAAAATAACCAAAGCACCAATGACAACACTTACCCGCTTGATGCTTTCAAAACAAGCCCAATTTGGCTGGAAAAACAGCAATCTGGCAGCACTGATCAAAGGGGAGTCATCTAAAAGTTGCATGCGAGACCCCCTCAAGTTCAATGTAGAAATAAAACGTGAATTAGTTAATTTGTTTGAGAAAAATCTATATTTTGATTGGCATTCCGGTACTTTCATTGTAGGACTGCATCACTGATTGTAGTACAGTGTTTTCAGCACAAAACTGAAAAGTTTTTAATTGGTGTCCAGTGCTGCCTACTAATATTGCTGTTAAGTGTAACTAGAGTAGCACATGAACACTATCTGTAGTGCAGTGAGAAGTGCGGCAGGATACAGTAACTCATTACATATGCAAATAAGTACAATTATAAAATGGCCTGGATAAATTAAACGGCATTATTGGCTTAACAAGATCACATGACCTTGCAGCAAGAAATTTCTTCTGCAAGGTTTAGGGGCGAATCACCTCTGAAGATCAATCAGTTTCGACTGCAATCTAAAATCGGGGTGAAGATCGGTTGCATTGGCAGGGTATGACAAAAGAAAAATGGAATGCAGATTTCCGTAGTGACGAACTAAAACTGAACAAAAGAGGTCCTGTGCATTAGCAATAAAAGCCAATGTCTGGCTTCAATGCAGGGAGTTATGTCCTCACAGGCTCCAATCTAGGCTGCTGGTTGACAAAAAAAAACAGCATTTTATGAATAAAGTTCATATAAGAGTTACTATGATGTTAAACTGTGCTGTTTCTTTATGTATCCAATAATTAGCTTTATATATGAATCCCAAGCAAAATTACATAACAGTGGCCTTGGTGCCCTCTACAAATGTAATGAACTGAAGGCCATTTTGGCCTTGCCCTTTTTGTTGCCAATTTAGAGCCCTGTTGCTGTATGTACTAAAGTAATAAATAAGCAATAAAGTGATGAACAATGAGAAGGTATGGAAATGGAAATGTGATATCAGACAGGGTACTCACCACCAAGTTCCCAATCACCATGACCATCATAAAGAGGACCAGGCAGATGCCCTGTCCTGCCACCTCCATGCAGTCCCACATGGTCTCAATCCACTCCCCGCACAGGACTCGGAATATAATCAAGAAGGCATGAAAAAAATCATTCATGTGCCAACGAGGCAGTTCACAATCTAGGCTGATCTTGCAGACGCAATCTTTGTAGGATTTTCCAAAAAGCTGCATTCCTACCACAGCGAAGATGAAAACGATAATGGCCAAAACCAAAGTCAGGTTGCCCAGAGCACCCACGGAGTTGCCAATGATCTTAATGAGCATGTTCAGGGTGGGCCAGGATTTTGCAAGCTTGAAAACACGAAGCTGTGTGGCACGAAAAGGGACAGAAGGGGTCAGAGTTATTGTCTGCTTAGAGTAAAAAGGATTAAGTAAAACGTGACATTCATGAATAGAAAACAATTAGGTTAATGTTATCTTCAGGTTTCATGATTACTAAAACTTCAATGAATTTATCAAAACGGGAACATATCTTTTACACTTAATTTTACTTTCACAAAATATTGCAAATTGAACTCTAGCATAAAAATCTTGATAAATACGTGACTAGGCGATTTACACTCTCAAAACTTATACTGTTAAATAAAATACAATAGATAAGCTCACTTGCGCTGTTAGAGGTTTTCAACTTACTAAACGGAATGACCGCAGCACTGAGAGACCCTCGACATCTGCAAGCCCCAACTCTACCAAACTCAGAGTGACAATGATACTGTCAAAGATGTTCCAACCAGTCTGAAAGTAATAGTAGGGATCCAGGGCAATGAGTTTGAACACCATTTCAGCAGCAAAGATTCCAGTAAATACCTAGAAAATAAGTATGCAGTGTTAAGGATAGTATATATGACAAGGCAAGTCAAAACCATACATTAGCTTGGGAGTGAGATTGTATTCCACAATTATAATATAAGCTTTTTATTATTATAGTGGTGTTTATCACACCTTCCAAGACCTTCCAAAGATCATCTAAGCTGCTGGGATTCTTTTTTACTTTTTCTTGAGATCTGGGCTTTGAGGGGGCCGTTCCATGCATTGAAGGACTCCAGCTTCCTCTTTCTTTGCAAATACATTTGAATTATTCCAGCATAGTGGGTTAAAATATGTTTGTACTTTGCTGCAGTCAATATGCCAGCTATTTTCAGCAATTTTCCAACACCACTTGAGTCTATGCTCTCCCAAACTTGAATTGAACCTTCTCCATGCTTAATTGCTGGCTTCAAGCAAGGCTCTTTCTAAGTTTCAGTTGTTCATCGCCTCACATGCTGTCTTCGACTGTTTGTATATGTACTGGTGCACAAGAAATAAATGGGTCTGTGTAGCACGAGTGTTGTTAAAATATCTAGTTGTATTCAGGTACAGGGATTGCACAATCACTCCACGTGCAGATAAAGTGTGTAATTGTATGTGAGCACAGGGAATGCACGTGCTGGGATTCAAGTGAATAATTCATTAGTAATTGAATCTCTGCACAGCTGTATATATACAGGCCTGATGCACTCACTCAGGGTTGGTTGTTGAGAGAGAGAGAAAGAGAGACACACACATATTTTACAAACTGTTTTGTTTAAATCTTATTTGTTTTGTAAATAAAAAGCTAAGTGCGTAGCGGCTCAGTTTAAACCCCAGTCTGCTATGTTGTGCTGCAATTACTACCTGGTCTGACGTGCATATATATATATATATATATATATATATATATATATATATATATAAAATGTAAATGAGCCGTCACTCACGATCGTTCGTTGCCCCTTTAAAATGAGACTCAGCACACAGAAAATTGAGTTTAAAAAGCGTGGATGTGCTATTTTTTAATAATCAAAAATAAACAAACAAAATAAACACTTAGCTCCTTCGGAGCACTGACTATACACTTTTCAGGAACCTTGTCTAAATAAGCCAGACAGCTAAGCTGTTTACCAGTTAAAAACACACAGTTTATCAAAGCAAAAGGAACACACCTTTCAGTGACGGCTCGGCAGCAGGGCACACCTCCTGCTTCCTTCTACTCTGCCTCTCAGTGCGGACTGACTGCACCCCTTACATACCCTGCACCAGCTTCTAATTTACAATAACTTCCAGGTGCAGGGAATAATTAAACAATTAAACTAATTAAACCCTCTCAGAGAGTGACGAGTGATATATATATATCTATATATCCTATATATATATATATATATACATACACACACACACCACACACCGTGAAAAAGTATTTGTGCCGTGAAAAAGTATTTGTCCCCTGTCTGATTTTCTGTATTTTTGCACATTTTTCACGTTGAATTTGGTCAGATCTTTTTGTGAGTTATACTAGTATATAGAGGGAGTCTGAGAGAAAAAAAAGACCACCACAGTTTGGTGCTTCTTTCATTTGTTTGGTGTGCAAGGTAATTAAACATGTAATCTTAAGGTGTGGAAAAGTTATTGCCCCCCTAGTTAACTCCATCTAATTAAAGGAATAATTAGGGTCAGGTTTCAATACTTTGGTTAACAATCAGGCCTGATTTGGGCCAGCCCAGTATAAATCTGACTAACTTTGGCCCTTACCATCAGAGTGAAGTTGTCAGCACACAGGTTATAGAAGCACATCATGCCACAATCAAAAAAAATTCCTGAAGACGTCCGCAAAAAGTTGTTCATGTCTATCAGTCTGGAAAGGGTTACAAAGCCATTTCTCAGGCTCTGGGGCTCTACCATACCACAGTCAGAGCCATATTGTCCAAATGGAGAAAGTTTGGGACGGTAGTGAATTTTCCCAGGAGTGGCCGTCCTGCCAAAATTTCACTAAGAGCAAGGCATAAAATCATCCAGAAAATCACAAAGAACCCTAGAACAACATCCAGGGATCTGCAGGCCTCTCTCGACTAGGCTAAGGTCAGTGTTCATGACTCCACCATCAGAAAGACACTGGGCAAAAATGGGATTCATGGCAGAGTAGCAAGACGGAAACCACTGCTCACTAAGAAGAACATGAATGCTCATCTCAAGTTTGCCAAAAAGCACCTGGATGATCCTCAAGAGTTGGAACAATGTTCTATGGACAGATGAGTCAAAAATTGAACTGGCCAACATGGGCCCAGTGTCATGATTTGGGGATGCTTTGCTTCAGAACCATGAATTCTGCTATGTATCAGAGAATTCTACAGGAGAATATCAGGCCATCTGTCCATGAGCTGAAGCGCAGCTGGATCATGCTGCAAGACAATGATCCGAAACCAAAAAGGTCTGCATCTGAATGGTTGAAGAACAAGAAATCTAAAGTTTTGGAATGGCCTCGTCAAAGTCCAGACCTTAACCCCATTGAAATGTTATGGCACGACCTGAAATGAGCAGTTTATGTGCAAAAACCCACAAATATCACTGAGTTGAAGCAGTTCTGCATGAAGGAGTGGGCCAAAATTCCTCCACGTCGCTGTGAGAGACTGATGAATAACTACAAGAAGCATTTGGTTGCAGTTATTGCTGCTAAAAGTGGTGTAACCAGTTATTGAGTTTAAGGGGGAGTTTACTTTTTAACATGGGTGCATTGGATGTTGCATAACTTTCTTTAATAAATAAATGAAATAAGTATCAACATTTTGTGTTATTTGTTCACTCCGTGTCCCTTTTATCTAATATTAGATTTTGGTTGAAGATCTGATAACATTCAGTGTCAAAAATATGCAAAAATGCAGAAAGTCAGACAGGGGGCAAATATTTTTTCATGGTACCGTGTGTGTGTGTGTGTGTGTGTGTGTGTGTGTGTGTGTATATATATATATATATATATATATATATATATATATATATATATATATATATATATACAGTACTGTGCAAAAGTTTTAGGCAGATGTGAAAAAATGCTGTAAAGTAAGAATGCTTTCAAAAATAGACATGTTAATAGTTTATATTTATCAATTAACAAAGTGCAAAGTGAGTGAACAGAAGAAAAATCTACATCAAATCCATATTTGGTGTGACCACCCTTTGCCTTCAAAACAGCATCAATTCTTCTAGGTACACTTGCACACAGTTTTTGAAGGAACTCAGCAGGTAGGTTGGCCCAAACATCTTGGAGAACTAACCACAGTTCTTCTGTGGATTTAGGCAGCCTCAGTTGCTTCTCTCTCTTCATGTAATCCCAGACAGACTCAATGATGTTGAGATCATGGCTCTGTGGGGGCCATACCATCACTTCCAGGACTCCTTGTTCTTCTTTACGCTGAAGAGAGTTCTTAATGACTTTCGCTGTATGTTTGGGGTCGTTGTCATGCTGCAGAATAAATTTGGGGCCAATCAGATGCCTCCCTGATGGTATTGCATGATGGATAAGTATCTGCCTGTACTTCTCAGCATTGAGGAGACCATTAATTCTGACCAAATCCCCAACTCCATTTGCAGAAATGCAGCCTCAAACTTGCAAGGAACCTCCACCATGCTTCACTGTTGCCTGCAGACACTCATTCGTGTACCGCTCTCCAGCCCTTCGGCGAACAAACTGCCTTCTGCTACAGCCAAATATTTCAAATTTTGACTCATCAGTCCAGAGCACCTGCTGCCATTTTTCTGGACTCCAGTTCCTGTGTTTTCGTGCATAGTTGAGTCGCTTGGCCTTGTTTCCATGTCGGAGGTATGGCGTTTTGACTGCAAGTCTTCCATGAAGGCAACTTCTGACCAGACTTCTCCGGACAGTAGATGGGTGTACCAGGGTCCCACTGTGTTCTGCCAATTCTGAGCTGATGGCACTGCTGGACATCTTCCGATTGTGAAGGGAAGTAAGCATGATGTGTCTTTCATCTGCTGCTGTAAGTTTCCTTGGCCGACCACTGCATCTATGGTCCTCAACGTTGCCCATTTCTTTGTGCTTCTTCAAAAGAGCTTGGACAGCACATCTGGAAACCCCTGTCTGCCTTGAAATTTCTGCCTGGGAGAGACCTTGCTGATGTAGTATAACTACCTTGTGTCTTGTTGCTGTGCTCAGTCTTGCCATGGTGTATGACTTTTGACAGTAAACTGTCTTCAGCAACCTCACCTTGTTAGCTGAGTTTGGCTGTTCCTCACCCAGTTTTATTCCTCCTACACAGCTGTTTCTCTTTAAGTTAATGATAGCGTTTCAACCTACATATTGAATTGATGATCATTAGCACCTGTTTGGTATAATTGTATAATCATACACCTGACTATATGCCTACAAAATCCCTGACTTTGTGCAAGTGTACCTAGAAGAATTGATGCTGTTTTGAAGGCAAAGGGTGGTCACATCAAATACGGATTTGATTTAGATTTGTCTTCTGTTCAGTCACTTTGCATTTAGTTAATTGATAAATATAATCTATTAACATGTCTATTTTTGAAAGCATTCTTACTTTACAACATTTTTTCACATCTGCCTAAAACTTTTGCACAGTACTGTGTATGCACACACACACACACACACACACACACACACACACACACACACACACAGGGGAAGGCTGTAGCAGAATCTGGGTATATAGATGTGTGTGTGTGTGTAGGTATGAGAACCGTTAATCCATTTTTGATGAGCCATGGTAAAGTTGTTCTTTAGCACAAGTGAAAATATTATGGAATATCAGCAGACTGGTCTCTGTCTTAACGGAAGCCAGAACAGTCCAACATTAATAAAACACTGAACGCTTTCTTAAGGAGGCAGTGTGGTCCAGTGCTTGTAACCAGAAGGTCACTGCTTCAAATCCCACCACTGACTGACTCACTGTGTGACCCTGAGCAAGTCACTTAACCTCCTTGTGCTCCATGCTGCAGATGAATTGTTATGGAAGGTGATAACATCTATAACTATGAAAGGCACTATATCTAAAAAAAATGTATATTGTTGTTATTCTTACCAGGTTTCCCACGGAGAGCATTTCCTCAAAATCAGGACTCATGGGGTAGTGCTCCATAGCCATGAAAAGGGTGTTGAGCACAATACAGATTGTGATTCCGAGATCCACAAAGGGGTCCAGCACCACAAACTTCAAAAACTCTTTAAATTTGACCCACAGCGGGCAGCAATCCCAAATCAGGACCACAGTGGCAAATTTGTACCACCAGGGGGGGCACTTCTGCTGAACCTCTTCCCTCTCTGTAAATAGATGTATATAAAGCTAGTGTAAATTTAGTTAACACTTTATTCATTGAAAGAACACATTTATTGTAATTGCGTAGAAATAAAAGTTACAAAACAGGAAATATGTTAGATTCATTTTATACATTGGCAGAAACGTGACCTAGTAAAAAAAATCAAGGTTATCAAATGTTTTTGTATTAGCACTAATTCTCACATGGGGTCTATTCATAAAGGCTTAACGCTTGTCGAAATGAGAAAACAGGAGGACATGATCGGACTGCGTCCATAGCCACCTATTAAACGGCAGTTGCTATTTATAAAAGATAATGGAGATGTGTCGTTAAGCCCCGACGATCTTCGTCTATGAAGGCATGTTTTAAACAGATTGAGAGAAAGCTTACCGATGACCTCATTAGCATAAAGCTTTCATTGGTCCTGAGCGTCAACCTGCTATTCATAAGAGCCTGCAAAATGCTGTCGACAACTTACTGAACACTGAGTGGAGTCTAAGCTAAGGAGAGCATCAAAATGACATTGTCAAAAAATTATCTGACCGTATTTAACAACCCCCCCCCCTCATAAACAAAAAATAAAAAAAATAAATTAAAAAACAGACACAAATTTTTACAGCTTTTTTTATTAAACTGTGCTTGTATAAAAGTTGATGCCCCTGTAATTAACATTACCACATGTTTTAAAGTAATGCTGTATCTGTGTTAAATTGATTTACAGGTGTTTTTTTTTTTTCATTTAATTGCATAGGCCCTGCAAAGCAAAGAAACATTAACAGTTGTTAAGGTAAGTTAAATAACCTGAACATGAGCGACAGATGAAGTGGAAGAAAGGGTTGGCAATGGTGTTAGACAAGGTCGTCAATGGAGCCATAACTGTTCTTAAATCAGCCTTGTGTCATGAATAAGTAACTTCTAAGCTCTACACATGAAGAGCAAAATGGAGAAGATATATCATGTTTACGGCAAGCCCTCCCCATGCAGTGTACAGAATGCAGTCTTTTAATATGTCCAGGTATATATACTGAAGTACCTTCCATAGCACTGGTGAGGACACTCAAAGCACTGGCTGTTCTTTTTTCAAGACCCGGCTCATCTAAATAGGTCATATTCTGTTGGGATCCTGACTTCTTACTCCTTTCATCCTCAGCAAAAGACTAGGAAAACAGTGCAAAATAAGAGAAGCAGAAGGATTTCATTATTAACTTGCATTGAATTATCTAGTATCCTATCTGGGTTTTTTGGACTGACCTTGAAATCACTGATATCACCTGCTTGAACCTAAGCAATGGATATTAACAGGCTTCTGGAGGAAAGACCCAATTTGAATAATGTCAACCTGGACTCATTGAGCACCTGGCCAGTAGTGGTCGCTAAAGCGCTATTAGGCACACTAGACCCGCATGACTTTCCTCCCCAACCCTGTTAGAAAGCCTTGATCACTGCTAGACTTTCATAAAACAAGACAGAAAAAATATATATATACAAGGGGATATGATGGATATTTGTTGTGTTTTTGCTAATGTATAAAAGCAATTTACTCTTTACAGCATCCAATGCTTTATTACTTACAAAGACTAGGGTGTGTGAACTATGCATCAGCTGCAGAGTCACTTGCAATAACGTCTCACCCTATACAAATATCTGGTACATCATCAAAATGTCATTGTACTGTAAATCAATACATGTTGTATTTAAACATGTATTGCAGGAAAGGCACAATTTTAGCATATGCAACCTGTGCATAATGCAAATGCCTTTGGTTACATCCTTGTATAATGTGCACCTCTTGTATACTATATATGCATAAGAGTGCATGTTATATACTGGATATTACAGTAATATTCAGCGTTGATAAAAAAGAGCAAGGATGTTGTGACGAGGCACAGATTTGGATTGATGATATGTTGTGCTACGTGGAGTTGCAGATTAATAGTATGGGTATATTTCCTGAGATTTGCTCAGCAGAATGCAGATTGGAGACCTCTGTATTAGGAGTTAATAATAGTAATAGAAAGCTCGCAACTACTTGCAAACACAGACTTCACAAAGGCACAAAGAATCTTACTTGTTCATCTGTACAGACCCTGTCAATGACGATTCTGGGCATAGCTTTTCCATTGCAGTCTTTGATCTTGTCTCCATCGTCTCCAAGGCTGTGTTCATCGTCAGTGAATTCATGCCCTGACCCGCCACCTTTTTTCCGAACTTTATTACTAGCAAGTGATTCGTGACTGTCATGTGTACCTGCCGGACTGTGCATCTGAAAACAATAAAAGTTTAACTGATTAAGGTTGTTACCAGAAATACCAATCAAGGCAGATGAGATTGCACTAGTCAAACCACATACATTTATACAGTGACAATCTGAGAGTTGGCCTAATTGTATAGTTGTATGCAGTATATAATGTAATAGCTCAACATTAAAACAGATCTCTCTGAAGCTTTATACAAGTTTACAATGAAAATGAATAGCAAAAGCAGAGCAAAGTGTCTTAAATCATACATCTTATTCAGGCTACCTAAATGAAACATGATCAGCACAAGTTATCCCATTAACACGTACTGATTTTTTGGCAGTGTGAATGTGGTAAAGCACAGATACATTTGGCAAAGTGTAATAAATGCAAAATATAAATATAGTAAAAGCATACAGAAAAAATTAGAACACAGTCACACAGAAATTTGCCTTTTTGATTCAGTGCTTTAACATTTGTCAGCGGGTTCAGTTCCTGTTTGATACAATATATGATTCTATTCTTACTAGTCTCTTATGTCAAGGAAATAAAGGATTAGCAAGGTTTTAATCTCTGTCAGACAGCAACAGTTGTAAAGTAAGCAAATGGAAAAGAACAGCAGGTGCAGTAAATGACTGTAGATCAATATTTCGATAAATTGGAATGGTTCTTCCTTGTTTCTTTTAGTATTGATAAGGGTCTTATGACAGTTTAAAGTCATGAATATACAATAAAACCAACCAACCTGTCCCTCCTGCTTTTTCATCTGTTCTAAGATCCTCTGAAACTCCTCTTCTTTCTCCTGCGCCTCTGCTAGCGTGGCTTCATTCTGCTCTGCATAGGCCATGGCAACCACAGCTAGGATCAGATTGATGAGGTAGAACGAACCCAGGAAGATGATCACCACAAAGAATATCATGTAGGTTTTACCAGCTGCACGTAGCGTCTGGACAATGAAACACAATTCATGTTACCTTTAAACAGCTAATAATGGCAATCAGAAAAACCCTGTAGTAAAACCAAACAGAAGCAATGCAAAGTTCAATACCAGTAGCAATGTATCACTGTGACACAGATCGAATGATTCTTGGTGTTAGATCTCCCTCCCAACCTGCGAGGCAGCTGCATAAAGGGAACAGAATACCCAGGACTAAATGGCACGACAGTTTATTCCCAGGGTTAGGTTGAAGTCGGCCATTTAGAAAGGGGGCAAAGCTACGGTATACAAACTCAATGACCAGGACAGGAAACGACATGGCATCCTCGAATTGGAGGAGTGGATGCGCTTGTTGACCAAGGGATCATGGGTGATATTATAAAAGGGGATGTAGTGATGTGATCTGTTCCTTTGTGAATGGTTACGCTAAATGACCAGAAGGAGAACCTGTGCTGTGAAACATGAGTGTTTTGTTTGTTTTTGTTTGACATTAACAATAATGTTTGTAATTATTTGGACGGCTAACATGATCCGGAGCTGTCGCCAAAGGCCAACAATAAACCCGGATCAACAGCACTGCATGTCTGTTGTCACTAAAGAACTGTATTCACCGCGAGCACTAGAGCACGCACTGTGGACTGGTGTTTGTGTTTGTGTATGTGTTACGTGGGGGTGAACTGAAACAGGACTGTTATTATTTCAGGGCAAACCCGCGGGTTATAAATAAGCAATACACGCCGCTGTATTACTGTATTGCTTCATTAACATTGTTATTGTTTACTGCTGTTAGCCATCAGGCATTGGATTATACAATTAAACCTTCATTGCACCTGGGTTATCGTTATTTGTCTGATTATTGATCACCTGCTCACTGTTAACCACTTTGCCACAATCACTCATTAGGAAAAGCTATCAGAACCATTAGCAGACCAGCAAGAACAATAGATTTCAAACTAAGATCAGTGGTACTAATTGCAGTTGTTTATACTGGTATGATAGCATGGGTCAGTGTCAAAATATGAAAATTATGTACTATTCTGCAATTGTCCCTTATCTCTGAACCTTTACATTGCCTTTGTAGTGCAATCATTAACATTAAAGATGATTCAATGTAAATTATTTGTTTGCTGATGACACGTTTGGTCTTTGATATTAAAAGGGGTTCATTTAAAAATCAATACCAGTTGAAAGAGGTTCTCCCAAAAGTCCTGAGTCATGAGACGGAACAAGGAGAGGAAAGCCCAGCTAAAGGTGTCATAGCTGGTATAGCCATAGTTTGGATTCCTTCCAGCCTTCATGCAGACGAATCCTTCTGGGCACTTTCTGTCAAACAATAGTGATAAAGAATCAGTCTGAACAGCAGCAATAGAGAAAGGCAGTTAACACTTGGCTTTGAAAGAGTAGATCAAATTAGTTTACCTTCCAAATCCTGCTTCCAATTGAGATCTACAGCTGTGGCCAAAAGTTTTGCATCACCCTATAGAATTAACAATTTTTGCTTCATAAAGTCAAATGAAACCTGCTGAATAATGTTACATTAACATACTGAATTACATACTACTTTGTTTCATATACTTAACGAAAAACTGACAAAAATTGAAAAATGTAATATCTTGAAAACTAACATGAAATACTGTACTACTATTATGGCTTCTGGTACTCTTGTGCAATACAATTTTGTAGTTTCTTTGATTATGAAAGAAACTACAAATAAATGAAAGATCTAAATTATGTTCATATAGCTTTTTTATTATTATTACTGTATGTCTCAATTAAAACATTTTAGGTGATGCAAAACCTTTAGCCATAGTGGCATTTTGCTTTATAGATATGATATCTTACATTCGAACACATTTTACAGGTCACAAGTGGTATCTCAGCCTAGTCTCCAGTGGACAGTAGTTCATGTCACTGAACAAAATGTGGCACATGTTAACACAGCTGGTCAGAGTCCCAGAGCTGAATGGCAGGCATGGTATGGTCAGGGTCAGTACACAATGTGCTTGCTGCATAGCTCTGAGGGAAACTCTTATGGCATCATAGCTGGTGTAGCCAGCACCATGCCTGAAGGTAGCAAGTGCCATGGTTTCTCACCTTCAAGAATTCACAATAAAAAAATACATATATATATATAGATAGATAGATAGATAGATAGATAGATAGATAGATAGATAGATAGATAGATATAGATATAGATATAGATATATATAAACCTGTCTCTCGCAACTGTGGTGAAACAGCTAACCTCTCTTCTGAGCAAAACAACTGTTTGTTGGCATCCAAGGGACTGTGCATGCATTCCATGACCTCTGCCAGATGATACCTTCTGTCTGAGGTTCATGAAAGGAATGCATAGTAAATGCAGATGGATCTTCATGAAATTTAGCATACTTGTACAGACTGAGATGAGCTCAGGAATGAGAGCCAGTAGAGTAGAAGAGCACTTATTGAAGAGGCTGTGGACATCAGACGTGGTGCTGACGTACTCAATGCACCCAATGCTTATTTTCTACGTCTGATTTTCAATTCATATCTACATGTAGCAGATTTATAACGACCTACCCAGCATCTGAGCTGTTTCCACAGAGAAGTGCGTCAAGAGATCCCTCAAGAAAATAGTAGTTGTCTTAAAGATTAAAACAAATAAAAAAAAAGGTTAGAACACAAACAAATCCTGGAATAGCATACTGGTGTGGGATAAATCCTGGAACAGGAATTCAAATTGAATCACTGTTGCCTAGTCAACTTTTAAGAACAAAGTATGAAAATTTTACGTACAACAAACATTCAAAAATAATTTTCAATGAAGGCCAGTTTTCTAGAAATGTTATTTTTAACTTAGAAACCTGATTTTCAGAGGACCGCATTTCACTGTCTTGTTATTGTGTATAGTAAGTGGATTAATACAGTATACTGATAAGGTCCCAAGCATTTGCAAGTGTGCTTTATAGATATAGTCATTTTAGACTGCTACATGTTATAGTTAAGCAACAGATTTATACTCCAGGCATCATAGTGAAACTAATTTTTTGATATACCCTGCCAAAATACTGTCCCATCACTTACCATTATTGTTGATGTATTCATTCCAGTCAAAGCCACCAACAGTGCTATTATCTGTGTTATTGTAACCCAGGGAATAGCCATCGGCAACCCAGGTATCGTTGACAGGCGGGGGCCATTTGACACACTTTTGTCGTAGGTTACCCATGAACAACTGAAGACCAATGAGAGCAAAAACACTGAGACAGAACACAGTGAGAATCATCACATCTGCAAGCTTCTTCACTGACTGAATCAGAGCGCCCACGATAGTTTTCAATCCTGTGGAATGAGAGGAAACTCAATTAATCAAATACAGAGATTTTACCTAAAAATACTGAATGTATTGTTCAAAACAGAGGGGGAAGGTATTAGTACTACTGGGAAAGTGAAATGGACTGGCAAAGAGGGGTCTTTATTTTGAGTAGGTCTTTATAGCTTGGTGGAAAAGAGTTTTGTCTCTGCATACATTAAAATCTATTAGCATAAAATATGTAATAAAGTCCTTTTTTAATAATTATTTTAAAAATAATCTGGTTCTCTCTCTCTCTCTCTCTCTCTCTCTCTCTCTCTCTCTCTCTCTCTCTCTCTCTCTATATATATATATATATATACATATATATATATATATATATATATATATATATATATATATATATATATATATATATATATATATATATATCTATATAAGACCTGTTTGGTAGAACTGTGTGTTTCAACATTTCTTTTGTTTATTTGCTCATTTTAGTAAAAAACATGTTTAAATTAATAAAATGAAGAAAATATTTGTTAAAAGACTACAGTAAAGCCTGTCCTATTTTTGAGTGGTCTGAACTGAATTGGTCTCTGGGACTTCACTCTACAAACTAAGGTTGGTGTGACTATTTGAGAAGTGAACGTAAGCCTAAACAGACTTTCTTTATATCTGTTTAAGAAGCTTGCTTGTAATGTGGCGGCCGCCAGTTTGCACACAGTCTGTTAAATTGGTGCCATGATTGCAGTCGATCACCATCTGAGAGGGAAGATTAGAAGGACGATTAACTACCTAATCGATTCTAACCCCTGTCTATTCGCTGAAGATAAGTCTGGAACTACGTCTGTAGTGGTTAAGACCATTATGCAAAAAGCAAGGCTTGTCATGTGCCTGGTTGCTGGTTTGCTGCTCTCAGACATTATCGTGTTACAAAACTTTCAAACATTTGCATAATCAAATGCAGCCCAGGTATTAGGACTCTACCTGAACTTCACACTCACTTTACAGGATGGATGTGTCCTAATGCCTGTTGCACAGGAAGTGAAAATTAATATGGGGAACTTGCAAGAAAGCAGCAGTAAAAATCTTACAGAGGCCAGGAAAATGCATTTCTACACCTCAATGGCTACAGGGCAACCATCACTTTAGATAGAAATATACAGGGATATGTTTTCATTTAAATGTCACCTACCAGGAATAACAGTGATTGTTTTAAGTGCTCGTAGTACACGGAAAGTCCTGAGGGCAGAAACATTGCCCAAATCCACAAACTCAGTGAGATACCTGGAAATAAAAAAGCAACAAAGTGTTATATAGGTGGTCAAAAAGTGTCAACGTGATATTGCTGCATTAAGTCATTACTTCTGCATATGTTTTCAATACATTATACAAAAGGAAATGTAATACTGCAGATATAGTTTAACACAGGCTAAACTTAGATCAAGGCATCTGTCCACTAATGATGCCAAATGGTAGTATTATACATAAAATGACAGGTGATGTGAGAATAAATGGACCAGCCAGCCACCTAGTGGGAAAAAGTGCTAGCTGTACACTAAATAGGGCAGATCTAAATGTCATATTAAAAATATATATATATATATATATATATATATATATATATATATATATATATATATATATATATATATATATATATATATATAAAAACAGCGTTCTGGTACTTTTTTCAATAGGCAGAACCTTGACTTAAGAATCAACTTAAAATAATTTCGATGTGTGTGCACCGATGAAGTGATCTCTTTTCCATGTGGAAATCGAAATAATCTTTCTGTGCCATGCCACTGAACAGGCATTAGGAACCAGATTCCCTACGTGCCACTACTGATGGTACACAAATCGGAGTCTCCGTCTCTGATAACCAGCATGTATTTGAAATGCTTGAAGAGTCACATCACTCACGTTTCAGTCAGTCATTCTTGTGATGCAATGAAGAGAACATTAAGAACTTCTATCACAAACTACAGCACTAAAGTTTAATAGGGCTAACAATGTTTTTTTGTAAAACTGCTGATGACGAAGTAGCCAAATTGTGTTTTTTAAAGCCACCAAAAAACACACACTTACATTTAAGATTTAATATATATTATAAATGCAGAAATAAGTGCTACACGTTTATTTAAAAAAACACAGTAATGTTATAAACTATGTATTTATTTATTTGCTTTGAAAAAATATGCCATAAGACAACAGAGACATTGCTGTAAATTTGGTTATGAATCAATTTCCAAAAGAAAATGCAGGTATTCACCACAAATACCTGAACTGATATAGGAAGGGAAGGGATATACTAATTAAAAAAAAGGAAGAAGGACTCTATTTTTTTCAGTACAGGAAAGGCGATGTGGAACGCACTGGCTACAGCAATCTAGGATGTCTGTCAGCACAATAGCTAAACCATAATACATTGTAATAAAGCACAGTAAAAGCATTGCAAAGCTTCTGAGAGGATTATCAATCCCAGAGAGGATTAAACAACATGGCAAACCACTGTATTGTAAATACATAGCCATGAGAAAACTGCACCATTTCCATGCAGATTTAAAAATTTATATGAGGGCTTCAACGAGTAAGTTCTACCTATAATGATTTCTAAATATGATCTTAATTTTTTAGCATAGTTATAATTTGTCATTTAGAATATCTATTTATCTTCAGCATAAGAACACAAATAAAAACACTTCTAAAAATTAGGTTGTAAAATTATTTTCATAGAGTTCTGCTGTATTATCCATACTCTTCATCTAAAATGCTGCAAAGCTGAATCGTACATTCAGCACAGCTACGGCCAAAAGTTTAGCATCACCTAGAATTTTAGGATTGAGACATAATTTAAAAAAAAAGACTATATGAACATAATGTAGATCTTTCTTTAGCATAATGTAATCAAAGAAACTACAGAATGATATTGCAAAAGTCTACTGGAAGCCGTAATAGTAGCACATTTCATGTTAGATTTGAAATGTGTGACATCACAATCCTGGAAACTCAGTCAGGTTTTATGCTAGGTTGCTGGTACAGTAGTAACCCTACACTAAGCATAATCAATCAGCTGGACTCTTTACCACAAGAAGATCAGACTGCACAATACAGTCAAACCCAGTGCTGTTAACGGCTCTATCTGCTTACTGCCCCGCATTGAAATGTACCAGACACACTCGGATATCGCTCATATTTAACAGCTATGCAACTAATTGCCACTCAACTTGATATCACTTTGGAAAGTAAAAACCTGAGATAAAAAGGGTTACATGAGAGTAGGCTGCTGTGTCGTATTGGAATGAGTTCCACGGCTAAACTGTGTGTAGTTTTAACACTTGATTTATGTTTTTTAATGTTTATCGTGCCAGGCTGTCGGTGAACTCCTAAGTCAGTTTCACTGAGTGTCATTACAGACTAAATGTCACAGTGTACAGAATCTACTTACGCCATACTAATAACACAGAAATCCAGCCAGTTCCACGGATCTCGAAGGAATGTAAAATCACCAATACAGAACCCTCTTGCTAAAACCTTGACCAGTGCTTCAAAGGTATAAATGCCTGTAAAAGCATACCTGAAATGAAAGATGTTAGAAAAATAATAAGAAACTAACACACATACATAGACACAAACACGCAAAGGACCTAGTTTCACAAGTAGATCTGCTATGCTGCAAATTCACAAATGTATTGCTTATTATGAAGTGCTTTTTATTAAATGCAATCTAAAATTCATGATGCTGTGAAACACCTTAAAAATAATATTAACGTGTAAGTAGATTAAAAAAAAAAAAATACTGTTAAAAAAAAAAAAAAAGAACATATTCACTCTATAGCGTTGAGCATGAAAACGTTATTCAACTCAAGAACTCAACACTTGTAGAATAATTAATAACTGTAGAGCTGTTTAGCTCGGCTCTGGTGTTGATATCTAGACAAACCTAAAAATGTAAATTAAATAAAACTACGCATTAAAAAAATCTTAAAACGTACACTCCTGAAATTAGAATCAAGACTTTTTGATCGATTGTACCCGTGTTTTACGACCCCATTGCAAACCGCTTACCAATCGGGAGGGGTGGAAATCAACACACAGCAAGGGCTGTCTTCTACATGGGATGCAGAGGTCAGTAAATAATAACAAATATAAAATATATTTATAACTTACTCTACATTTTTACTCCAGGCCGGAGGGTTGCTCATTGCCATGAACACACAGTTTGTTAAAATGGTTACCATGATGATAAAACTAAACAATTTAAAATAGAGTCAAGGAAAGAACCCAGCAAAGGAAAGCAATCACCTCAGCATTATACTGTGTGTAACATTAAGCACTGTAACACTGTAAAAAAGGAATAGATGTGTTGTATGTAATTGTTAAAAAGCATTACTTGTCAGACCAAACTTTTAAAATTGTTAAAAATGATATACCCCTGATGTAGATGTACCCTGATTCAGACATTTTAGAACATGTCATGTTTACTGTACTATATCTAGTGTAGCTTACTGCAAACATTTGAAATGTTCACAATAGGTTAAAAATCATAAAGTTTTATCATTTGAAAAAGCACAACTGGTATTTTTGAATCAATAATAAGTTGACACAGCGGTATATGTGTCACATCCACTATGTGTGATTGCTGTGCTTTGTTCCTTCAGTATTCCCCCCAAAAAAAAGATATTCCACGAGACAGAAGTGTTTGGAAAACTATTACTACCATATACTGTAACGGTATACTGTGTACAACTAGTTTTACCATTTAAATGATTAGAGAATGACTACAAGAAAAGCTGCATGGTCTCAAGTTAATACAGTGCCTTTGCATGCCAAGCCAAGCCAATTCTAATAGAACCAATACAGATATCAAAAAGGATATGAATGTATAAGAATCTTGATGGCTCCTCTCCGGATCAGATTGAAAGGGCTCAGTATGTAGCAGGCAGGCTCAGCATTAAACCTGTAGATTGTCTTCCCTTTACTAATGACTATGAAAGTCTGCAAAACACAAAATACCATTTACACATTACAATTATTGGCAACATTGCTGCTGGGGCTCCTGTTGTCCCATGAGTGTTACTTAATACATGTTCTGCAGATGTAAGCTTCCCAACAAAGATCTTCTTAACCCTACTATTCAGTCCTGGACTAAAGGCAGTCAGCTTGATTAGTGTACAGTACTCTATATAATGTATGGCACCTTATTGTATTGTTATGTGGATGAGAGGCTGAATTTGAGATCAAACTCACTTTGCATGGGGCCTAACCTGCATTGGAACCCAGAACTAATGTAGTGGATTAACCCCCTACAACATTACTGAGATTCCTCATATATACCACCCTGAAGTCTGACTTTGTCAGCTATCAGAAGCTAAACCACGCTGAGTATGGCAGGTACTTAATCACTAAATGGACCCTTGTCTATAAAAAGTGGATTAACTGCATCTTTTCCATTTTTGAGATGCATCTTTGCACATTAGAACATATCTGATAATAAAAGCTAAATGGGCTAAGCTGTAATTTATTGGCAACTTGGTTTACAAGGGAATAGTTGTTTTATCACTATGGAATTATCTTGCAATTGAGGGAATTATAAATCTGGAACTTTTAAGTTCTTGTTATCGCCAACACCAATTACTGACAAAAAATGGTGATTCCCTGTGTGTCAGATATTAACGCTTAAAGTAAAATGTTATTTGAATTGTAGGAATCAATTATTTAAATCAGTATCTCTGACGAAGGTGTCTTCCGCAATTACGGGAATGGTAATTGCGTACAGCACAGTAAAACTAAATGCATGCTTTGTAAAGCACTTCTGACTAGATGAATGTAGCCACGTTCTGTTATTGGGACAATTGTATTTAACTATATTGTTAAGCATCAGTAACAAAAAAGATCAAACGGTCATGTTCACCAACTTTTTTTGCGCTGTAAAAGGGATCCAAGTCCTCTATTGGATCTGCAATGATTTCGGGAGGTGGGTCACCGTATATAAAGGGCAGGGGTTTGCCGGCCTCAAGGTTGCCGCTCGGCTTGGCTTCTTCCTCGTCCACGGTCTCTACATGCTGTTTCCTTTCCCTTTCAGATTTCTCTTTAATGATCCGCTTATTGATCTCGGCCAGGGACTCTGGAGTGAAGCGTCGGAAGGCATCAGGGCCTGTTGGTGGGAGCAGGCACGCCATCTTCTCATTCTGCACTAACGGAGATCCCTCTCTCTGCTTGCTTCTCAGCAAGGGTCTGAAATGAATGAATTGAAGTCATCAAGTGCATGTTTTACCATATTGTCTTTTATATGACTGGAGTTCCAGGTGTCATTTTACCAAACTGCCTTAGAAGAACCTCAGCTATGGACACGTATTGTAGAGAATAGAGGATGTTCATAAGACTGAAGTGTATGTAACTAGAAAACTGAATCGGTCAACACCTTTAACACAAGGAATCACTATACAGAAGTAAATATACAATTAGGTACATTATATAATACTGTATTACATAGCTACTATAAAACGTGCTGATAGATGTCCTCATTCCTATCATCTTTACAATGTGTTGAGAATCAGTCTTGTTCACACACTGTTGAAATGTTGTCAGATGTCAAGATGACAACAACTGTGATGACAGAATCAACGTGGCTATGTGACAGCACGGTGGAAATGGACTGTAGTATAACTTAGGGAACTCACATATTGGCTCACATTTAGTGATAAATAATTGTCTTTTAAATTAAATATGTACCCTGTTGACATTTTCTAACAAACACAAAAACAATTTCCACCACCCATGCACTGATGTCAAATATCTGATTATAAATTACAAGATTCTACACTCTTTTATGTCAAATACCTGAAGAAATTTCCAATGTGGTCTTGAAGCTTTACTTTAAACATCTTAGTTGGTCCAATAAAAGGAATCAATTTCAACATTTTCCAGGCAAACAAACATTTGCCACAAAGTACTTTATACCAAAACTCCAAGACAGAACAGCATTTTTTAAGGTGTATATATATAATATATATATATATATATATATATATATATATATATATATATATATATATATATATATATATATATATATTATATATATATATATGTGTGTGTGTGTGATTTTAAAATTACAGCTGACTTTGTTTCTTGTTATTCCCTGTTATAACCGTTACACAAGTGCACTATAGTAAAAGCATAACAAACACCAATAAAGCACAGTGAAATGAATTAAAGCATAGGTATAAGCACTGATGAAAATAATGAGGTATGATAAAACATATTAATAAACAGGGTAAATCAGGGTAAAGTATGGTAAATGCATTGTATAACCATAGGAAAAACATGGTAAAACTGCAAAACATAGCATGCAAAAATAACGTTGTAAACTTTTATAAGGAAAACAAGACATGGTCAACTTATAGGTGAGTTTTTACCCATCTTCAGTGGCTACCTTTGAAATTCAGAATTTAAACACTGTTCTTTTAAAATCACATCATAATACCTATTTGTTTTATTAAGCTTTTGATCATTTTGTTTGAATTACAGTAAATGGTTGCTTTGAGGCAGCAATACTGTGAACGGTGCTATATAAGTGTCACAAACACGCCTTTCTCTATATGTTGTACTGTATGTAACCATTAGCATTAAAATACCAGCGTTACGATTACATCAACAGCATATTATCTTTATAAAACACATACCCTGCCACTCACAAAAGGAAAAGTTCCTTTATGAATCTAGTATGTCTTAGTCTCTATGTCATCTCAGTACATATTATGTAAGATGCTAAGAACCTATTTGCATACAGTGGCGACAAATATAATAGTTCTCCCTCTTGTTCGTGAATTAAGCATGTTTAAAAAATTTATTAAAAAAATACCATTGCTGTTCAGATAAACCTGTTACAGACTGGCGGCTGTGCTCAGTTGTTCAGACTGTCAGTCGCGTTGTGGTATTTAAAACAAGCCCCAAACGTCCACCAGTTTAGGATATTACAAAGAAACCCTGCAGTTGTTGGGTGGGCTACGTTACTGCATCAGTTTCTTCTTATCACATGCTGGCAGGCATGCTTCTCTACATTAACCCGCCAACATTAATTCATTATTGGGTGCGTTTTTCCTGTTGGAAAAAAAAAGTGCTTAAAAATCATGAAACAAAATGTCATTTTGCACACTAAGTTGATATTTACAGTATATAATGCAGGGTTGGGTGAACAATTAGTCAAAACAAATTGGCTGCTTCAATGGAGGACATAGCGTCCATCGGCGCCTCTGAGGAGGTAGGCAAACAGGAGCTGGCGTTCCCATCTGAGGATGTGGAGTCGGACAGCACGTCCGCTGAGGTTCAGCTCTCTCTTTTAGCAGAGCTTCTCCCACTGATCAAGAGGGCCACTGCAGTCTTGCAAGTGCCCTGGCCTATCTTTGATGATGAGCCTGCCACCTCTCCTGTGCCCCCACCCAGTGCACCCGGATTTTCTTTTTGAATTCCGGTTGTCCTGGGATCACCCTGCTATTGCTCCGGTTGTTTCCCAGTTGATGGACACCCTGTATAGGGTGCATGATGTGGAGAAGCTGGGGACCTCAATGGCTGCTCTGGTACAGGCGCATCATTTAGTGCTCCTGCCCTGTCCATCTGACCCTACAAGCTGTGCTGGGTCTCGGAGGTGATCCTCGAGCGTGCCTATTAAGCGTGTGCATTCGCCAACTATAATAGTATTCTGGTAGCCCACCAGTCTTATTTGCTGAGGTCCCTTCCCAACAGTCACAGGCCATCACTACAACAGCTGGAGCTGGGCCTAGTTAATAAGAACCGGCTCTGTATGTCAAAACACAATGGCCAGGCTGTAAACAGGAACCTGGCTGAGCTGATAGCTGCACTTAGGCAGGTCTAGCTTTCCCAGGCACGCACGTCTGACAGAGACAAAGCACTGCTGTTGGATGCTTCTATTACACCAAGGTATATGTTTGGTCCCGCGGTGGATGAGATGCGCGTAGAAGCTGGTTTGCTTGCTTCCCAAGTGACCACCCCAGTGTGCAAACCAGCAGTAAACTAGCACCCTAGGCCCCAGCAGCCTCAAAGACCGAGCTGGTGCCAGAGGTGGTGTTCAGAGCTGGCCCGCGGCTCCTCACAGTGGAGTCTTTAATAGGTTCTGCTGCTGGCGCAGAGACAGAAGCCTCAAGCATCAAAGTACTCAATATCTGGACGACTGGCTCATTTGAGCCCAGTCTCCAGCACAGGCAGAGGCCCACACAGAACTGGTCACCGACCACCTTCAATGGTTGGACCTTACAGAGAATCATGCAAAGAGCCAGCTCATTCCTCCTCAGATAGCCTCCTATATAGGAGTGTACTTGGACTCCAGGTCCATGCTGTCCACTCTGTTGGATGAGTGCAGAGAATAGCCGCCTATTTAGAGATTTTTCAGCTAAACAGAGTGCTCACGGTAGTGATGTTCCAGAGACTTAAGAACATAAGAACATAAGAGGGCTTGATGGTAGCAGCTTCCTAGAGACTTCCTGCACATGCACCCTCTTCAGGCATGGTTCAACCTGCAGGGTTTTTTAGCCCGTGTTGAACAGAGGCTATCTATTGACAGTGTCTTGTCACTGTCTAAAGGTGCTTTCTTGGTGAAAACAGCCTTGCCATCTATGCCTAGGCGTACCACTGGGCAGTGTCACCAGAAGGGAGGTTGTCACCACGGACGCTGGGCTGGAGTGTTGTGTGGAATGGCAGAGGTGTGGAACCCCCCTTGGCAGGGTCTCCACATCAGTGTTTTAGAGCTTCCTCTCACTATGGACAGTACATCTGCCTGTGGGGACAAACTGAGCGGCGGACCTCCACTCAATGAGAGTCCCCAGCTCCTCAGAGTGGTGAGCCTCATTTTGGAGAGATACAGGAGAGCAGAGATAGCTCTCTTTGCCTCCCAGGAATCAACCCATTGTCTCCTCTGGTTCTCCATAATAGGAGGCGGGGACCCACTGACCGCTAGCGCTGCCCAAATAGTGTGACCAGCTCAGTCAGACAGGGATGCATTCTCCATTGCAAAAAGCCTGCTTAATTTTTACAGAGGCCACGACAAAGGTTACGTGCCATACCAATCCTGCCTTTTTGCCAAAGACGATATCAGCATTCCATGTCAACCAGTCTGTGGAATTGGAGGCTTTCCATCTGCCGCCTTTCCAGTCTGACAGAGCGACAGCTCCACACGCTCTGCCCGGTTCGGGCCCTGGTGTACTATGTTGATAGGACGAAAAGTTGGAGGCAGTCTGAACAATTTTTCGTCTGCTATAGGGCAAAGTCCCATGGTCCAGGCCTGCGTAATCAGC
Source organism: Polyodon spathula (assembly GCF_017654505.1). Taxonomy (NCBI): domain Eukaryota; kingdom Metazoa; phylum Chordata; class Actinopteri; order Acipenseriformes; family Polyodontidae; genus Polyodon; species Polyodon spathula. The sequence continues at coordinate 42,395,150 of NC_054545.1, forward strand.
GGCTGACCAAATTTGACAGCAGACACAGCCAGGACTGCCTATGAGAGAGCCAAGTTGCCCCCTCCAGATAAACTCACTGCCCATTCCACCAGGGGCATGGTAACTTCATGGGCTTTTTTTTTCTAGGGTGCATCTGTCAAGGACATTTACCGTACAGTAGTGTGGGCTACTCCCCAAACCTTTAGAGACCTCTGCAGACTTAATGCTGTGGATCCCCAACACCCTGGTTTTGGAACTAGTGTTAAGGACAGCTTCTCAGTCGACTTTTACAACACAGGCGTAGATTTGACACACCCATACGGTAATGGTACCCTGAAATAGAAATGTAACACTTAACCTTGAAAGTCTCTGCATCCATGATTGCAGCAGGCTTGAATGAACAATGACGTTAAGGTCTGTGACCGTAGTGCTTTTATGTACCCGGTGGCAGGCCATGACTGCATCACAGGCTCGTCGGGCAGCTTTGAGATATCTTATTCAGGTTTCGGGTCTTTAGAAGGTAAACACGCATATTTTAGGGAACCAGGGTTATGATAATAACCTATGTGTTTTGTTTGTTTGTTTTTACCTAAACTAGACATGAATATTCTGTGGATTCTGGAATATTACATTCATTTTATTACTTTCTAAACACACATTTACACCACCTACAAACAACTTGTTCAGCGTTTACAGTATTTTGGAGTTAACAATTGAATTAGCTTAATGTAAATGACTATAATTTATCATTTCACCAACAGCTGTTTTTCTATCTGAATCTTCCTTCGGCTAACAGAAAATGTATTTCAAACACATGTCTTAAGAGAAAGGTTACCAGTACAGGTTTGTACAACAAACTAACAAGGCATTTACTATTAATATTACAGTTGGCCACAAATTTGACAACAATAAAGTATATGGCTGAAATGGATTTGGTGATTTTCTAGATTTGCTTTAAGACAGTGGCGCTGGAAAGTTGTGTGGGGGTGATATGATGGTTCCTCAGCTGCTGCAGACGATCAGCGACGGTATCAGGTTTCTGCACTGAGATGACTCGGCTCATTCCTGCAGCACTGAAACCTCGATCTCTCACATCACACCGATAAACAGCTCAAATACCAACTCAGCTTACCAGCTCCCACTCTCCAACTTTATATTTTACTCAAGCAAAAATCCCCTTGCTTCCGCCCTCTCCTAAATCCAATATGTCGCTTAAAGTTAAGCTTTCATTCTTTCTTCCAGAAAAGGCTGGCAAGTTCTCCCACAGCTATTAAGCTACAAGTCGCCGTTCTCTCTATCTATTAAAAGGCTTCTGCTGTGCACAGAAAAGTATTTTGAAGATATTCCCAAGGTGGTTTCTTTTTTTTAAGACTCAGAACCACTTGGGTTGCTCATATGTTTTCATACTATTTTTGTACAAATAAGTGACATAGGGGTTTTGCATTTCTAGCTTTTAGCCGTGGTAGATCAGAGTCCCTTTTTCCAATCCCTAACTTCCTCGTGAAGTTTCAAGTTCATTTCATCACACATCTAAGGTATCAAAATATTTGGCTTAATAGAAATCACCTTCAATACATGATTGTAGGTGATTTGAATTATTTATTTATCTTTACTCTTAAAGCTCTGCAGTCATACACAATTTTGCACTGTATCTAATTTCCTTGGTGTCTATTAAATACATTATTCCATAATTTAGTCTTCTTGTGCTGAGGGGACTGCCTATTGTATTGTGTGTGTTCTGGGAGTAGAGATGGAGCAAGATAAAGAGAGAGGACACATGGTTTTGATAGTCAGATATAATGTTACTTTAGCAGGTGGGTGAACAGCCTCAGGACTCTGGACTTGTCAAACCCCATTTATCCTGTAGAAACAGGTATGCAATGGTTTAGGATGGTAGAATGTAAGACTGAAAATAACAACAGATTACGGCAGTGTTCTAAGATAAAGAGGAAAAGAATGGAACGGCTGTGTTAGTGCATTGATCTTTCACATATTCACATACAAGACAACTTTCAGTTTCAATGACAATATCCAGGAATCACCACCCTGATGTAAAAACATTTAGAGAAAATAATGCCCTTTATTTTGAAGTTTACTTTCCCTTTATGACTCGAGACAATGCTTGGCCACCAACTGTCACTGTGTACCAAATTCAGTTTCAATGACAGCAAAACACAGTTACAATACTTTGCCACCAGTGGCACTGTGTTCTATGCAACACAATGATTGTAAATGCATACTGATAAACGGTTATAAAAAATCAATTGTACTAATTATTATTGCATTCCTGTATACAATGTATCCATTTAATGAAATGTTCTTTATACTGACAGAGATGCACATGGTTATATGGCTCCTGGGTGCTGCATTAGCCAGACCAGGAATGTGAGCTGCTACTTATAATCAGGAAGCTTAGTTACAGTGCATTGGTCTGATAGCATCAAGGCAGAAATTATAGAAGCTCATGGCCTCCATTATGCTGGGTTTGTGATAGGCACTTGAGAGACTCATTTAATAGCCTCTTTTGTGCTAATAAACAATTGGCTTAATATCCTTTAAACTCGTTCACACATACAGGTTTATATTCTCAAAGCTCCTATCCAAATGGTCAATTGCACATTTGTTTTCAGAAAGGCGACCACATAAAGTAAGCCAACTAGAAATAAACAACCTTTCAGAAACAATCTGGAGTAAACACATGAAAATTTGCCGATTATTTCATGAGCAAAACCAAACAGTATAGTCATTGTAAAAGTCTAAGTATAGTATAACGATGACAGCTCCAGACTCTTTGCTCAATGCAAATAATCATCAGTAACAGAGGTTAGTTAGGGTAGATATCAACCAGCACTGTGTATGTGGTCACTTTATTAGGAACACTCTCATATGTTTCTTGTGAGAAATGTCAGATCTGTGCACATCAGAGCTAGCCCTAAAAGTCCAAGAGTCCAATACTAGTTCAAGACAAATAGGAAATGGAAAGCCCCTTTATCAGTGAAATTATAGTCTACTTGTGTCTTTAGCAAAATGTATACAGGGTTATGTTTTGAAGAGCCATTGTTCAAAACATATGAAATGCCTAATTTGATAAATTGTCCATTTTGATAAATTATGAAACACGTTCACTGTACAATTTGCCGAATTGACAACATCTAAAACAACATTAAAAAGCTGAAATACTGACTGATGTAAACAGCAGGAAATAAATGTGCCTGGTCTGCAAAATTAAAAACCTATTATTATTTTTTTGCACCTAAAAGATCAGTGAAAGACGAATAAAAGGAACTAAAAGCTATCATCAGCCAGTTTATCAACTTAGGAGTAACATGCATAACCATACTATTAGACAATTGTGTATTATTTTGACACTGTACATAATTTTACTTCAGTGTGCTTCAACTGTCCAACAGAACTCAACAGACCATTTTACAGTTCCCCGTAGCCTTCCACCTGGATGGGTTCCTATGGAGTAACTACCAAAGTCATCTAAACAGTCAGACATCAAGCGGAGATGATTGTGTTATTCCCCAGTTGCAACTAAATGAACTATCAAGGGAGAAGAAAGCTTGTGGTTTTAAACCCTACCCTGGTGTCACTAGAAAATACAAGATCCTTCCTGGGTGTATTGTTGCTATAATGCCTGATTTACAATATTTTCAGAGTATCCCCCCCTCCCTACTTGATTAGTGCAGTTATATCGAGGTCAGTTTTTCATGCAAATAATTTCTGCATTTTTGATTCAGAATTTATCTGGAATTTTGCTGTGTGCAAGGTACTTTTGGGCAACTGTGAAATCTTAAATATGACTGGACATTGTGGTTGTAAAAGCATAGCGAGAAAGCCAAAGCAAGCATAGTAAAGCCCATACTGAATTTGTACAATATTAGAAAAAAATGAAAAAATGCATATTATAAGTACTGTGGAGAAAGTCAAGTAAAAAATGCATATTATAAGTACTGTGGAGAAAGTCAAGTAGACTAAAATATCACTGATTATGTTTTGAGTGTATTGAAGTTATGGATGAAAAAATGTGGAAACTGCAGAATTACTATGCAAAGTTGCATGAGGTAGTACTGCTGTCTGTTTAAACCTTGGTTCTAACACATTTAGATTGAACCAGTTGTGTTTCACCTTTACTACAAACAGGTGGCTGGTGTTTGTGGCATCAACTGGCTAAGGGAACTTAACCAAGTTAATAAATCTATAACCATACATACAGATCATAACTGCCCTGTTCGTTAAACTAATTACAGAGTTCATTCTTAACTATAAAACACACAGGTGTTTAACATTGGTAAAAACTAGTACAATTCTTTGACAACTGTTTTGACTTAAATAATTTCTATATAAAAGATTCAATTTGTATTACAGATATAAATTTTTAAAAAATCAGAACAGTTTCTTCCTTAATGTAGTCACTTCCCACACAGTAGTTCACATGAACCACTGGAGCAGAATCAGTTTTTAATTACGTAGCATTTCCCTTCAAACATCTGCATTTCTCAGAATAAATTAAATATATAAAAAAAGAACTAACCAAAATGACTCTACTGTGGGAATCAAGTTGTTGTGCTTTTTCTCTTCAATCGCAGGGCGCTTTAGTTACTGAATGTATATTTGCACCATGTTACAGTTTCTTTTCTAGTATCTATTTTATAATGCATCTTTTTTTTTTTGTTCAAATCCCAATAAAATAAATAAAAATCATGATCAAAGGTGATATGGTATCATTCAGCTAGTCAGGTATTTATCATTATCCTAGTTCCTCTTTTCATTCTTTTCAGGTAGTCATGCAAATGTATCTCCATGAATAATAAATACCATACTCTACTAGCAGATCTGTCACTTTGTAACTAGGGCCTTAGTCTTTACACAAAAATGTAAAAGGAAAAAAAGAACTATAAGCACGCACCTTAGGGACAGTCTACCCTAATGTACCTTCTGCTTGGTTGGTTATTACTAGCTTTGTGATTCAAATTGGATTTTTATTTGCCCAAAACACAGTTCAAGTAACCCTCAGTTCAAATGGTGCTAAAGTGTGCAATATTACACATTTGGACTGCCAGAAGCAAAATTCTTCTTTTAAAACGTGTATTATTCTCAACTCCACCGTTAGGCATTAATTAAAAAAGGCTATCACTACTATCTTGCATGAATAATTTGTAACTCAGATTCTTAAAATTTAGAATAAGCGTTCAATGCACTGTACTTAGACAACTCAGCATCAACAACAGCATCACTGGGCAAGAGACAGTTAATCTTCTTATGATAACATGGCCCAGTCCATACTAGAAAACAGTTCTACCACAGTGGCTGGTGTCTGTTTTCAAACATCTATTCTTCAACCTAGCTGCACAAACCAGAGCACTGTGTATATCTCTACAAAACTAAGTGTAAGTGTATACAGCATCCCTAAAGGTCTGAATGAAGCCATCAGCTATAAATATCGCAAGCACACAGGGGCTGCTGTGGATCTGGTGCAAATGTTGCTACCGCAGTGACATGTGCAGCTTACTTAATGTTTTACCCAAAACCCTGAGTGCACCAGTACAGGCGTGTATACGTTACTCATGAAAACTGCAATGTGCTACAGTCAAGCTCAGCTCATTTTAGAAACTGTTATGAAAATGCAGCACGCAAGTACTTTAATGCTAGTCCAGTGAGAGGCAGTTGGCAAGCTGAACTTTCCAGATCTACCACCAAAGAAATACTACTCCCCTTAAGAGTTTCCTGATTGTAGCCAGAACATTGTCAAGTATTTAAGAGAATACATATTTTGTGAGCAATAGTGTTAATACTGTATATCACACTGTCTATTCCAAAACAGTGGTGTATCTCAATACTGCAGCTCTTAACCTCTATATTAATCCAGCAGCGGCTTCCTACAAGGGTTCACTTATTAATATTACTACACAAAATAAAATACAGTGAAATGAGGTCTGTGGAAAAAAAAAAGATGTATACATTTTAGGTTGGCCGTATTGTTAAGATCACTAAAATAGACCCCAGAGTCTTGCCTGTCATACATCATTTAAACTGTTTGTCTTGTACATCAGTTTCTGAACACTGCCTAAAATGAAATAATAAAACAATCACAGTTCCAGAGGAGCCAAAAAAGGCTGTTGTATAGCACTGAAGGGTGATCCAACTTCAACATTATCTCCCATCACATTCAAAACAAATGCATAAATCAATTGAGATATTCAGATCAATTCCGTCTGACTACCCTTCAAAACTTACCCCAGAGTAGTTAATACAGCTGCAGGAGAGGTAGATTTCATTTATTTTCCTGAACGTTTAAACATAAAGATTAAAAACACTACACTTGACATTTGGAATGTTTGCAATCTGTAAAGTATCTCTAGCTTTCTGTATTTCTGAGAGGGGAGGGGAGAATGCTGTTAAGGAGAATTATCACTCAAGGACATTTTAAAAAACAAAACCAATTCACTCAGAGAAACTGGTTCAATCCATTAAATTCCACCAGATCCATTTAGCACTTGGTTTGCAAAAGTACAAGAGATTATTCATAGATTATTCATACAACCACAATGATGTGTTATGTGAAGGGTCAAAAGCAATGGCCAGCTTTTACAAACAGTCCTACGAGGCAATATGGAAAAACATAACATTTAAGCAAGGGAATTGATTTAATTGAGAATATGTTTAAAAAAAGAAAAACTACTGTAAAGTCTTTCTATTAGGCGTGGGCAGGGCGGCTGGATTCTACAATAACAGTGAATTGTTAAAAGTTATTATTAGCAGTTTCATTACAAGTACTATGCAATATTGAAAAGCTTCATGTCCCTGTTGGAAGTCCGTGTCTGTCACAATATGCAGACAACGGGTCCACTAAAGATCATACAGCAGATGAAACATTGTCACTTGTTTCTTAATACAGTTACTCAGTGTTGTGTTAATGTGACTATCAGCTCAGGAGCTGTTCCCCAGTGCTAATGAACTGCCATAGAGATCTGTAATGTAGGAGAGATCAGCCAAGGTGTATTTTTTTGTTAGTGAGCTCCAGGACCATCTAGTGCAGACAAATGGATTGCCAGCAAAGCCACTGGCTGATCTAGACTATATTATTATGTCCATGGCATGCAACTAAAACTGAAGCGCAGCGCCTAAACACAGCCTTGTAAAAAAAAAAAATGAAACCACAGTATTTGGAAAATTGGGATAAGAACAACTAATAATGATTGCAAATATCATATAAAAAGAACAGGTAACAATGTTACACTGTACACAAATATCACACTGTTATGGTAAATTTACCTTAATACTGACTTAATAAAATTGCATGTAAATTAATTCTAGTGTATATTTCTGTATTCTCAAAGGCACCTCATTTTTTGTAAAGGATTTACACTAATTGGACAAATTTTACCATAAAAAAAAAACTCTGGAGCAAAGTAAACACGTTGCAGAGTCAACCCATGGAGGTTTTGTACCTTATTGACAGTGTTATGGCAGACCTGACTGAAAATAGCATGATGCTGCATTCAAAGATTTAGCTGTTAAACCCTCTTGAATTCATTATCATTGCAAAGTACATCATTGAAGGTACATTTAACATCATGTTTTATCATTTAAAAGCTATTTAACTTTTAAAATATTTTATCAAAGATAAAATTAAACTAAAAGAAACTCATCACACTCTTAGTATGTCATTCCACACAATGGTCTGAATATTTAACAAAACAAACCGGAGTGGATTTCTGTCCGTGCAACAAGCATATTACATATCAACTCTGTGTTTAAATCTGCCAGCTACTCTGTTAATTATATATACCTAGTATTGGTCTACAATAAAGCTTCCATCTTTACCAGGCACACAACGGTCTTTCTCTCCTTTCCACAGCAAACAGCACATTGAAGCTATTTGAATAAACCTAGGGCTCTTAACCCAATGAGCAATTTTCTCTTTCAAAAAAAGTCAACGATCATGTGCAACCAAATAAATCAATATTCAAAGTAAACAGTGGGGTCTTCAAATTCTTTAAAAAGATGCATTTACAAGGCCTGATGTGTAAATGATCTGTTTTTCAATTGTTATTTCCCTGCAGTGAAACCACAGGTGAAATATCCCCATTTTTATCATTGTACCATTATACAACAAAACAAAAAGTAAAAAGCCTACCTTCTTAAGGACTACCGTATTCAAGACACCGCCTCAACTCTGCAGAACTGGTAAATAAAAACCAAAAACAAACTAGCCGCTTGTGGGTTGTGGATATCAATGACTGCTTTGTGCTTGGTGGAGCAGCATACAGTTCACCCGATTTCAATATTTCAGTGTGACTTCCTGCAAAAAAACTTGGACAGCTCTGCTCACAACTGTACTGTATGTTAGAATGACAGGCAGTTCCGTTAGTTAAAGTTAAACCATACATTATATAAGCAGTATGAAGATATTGTACCGGCTTCACTGTGGGGTTATTGCAGTGAACTTGGTTTTGGTCCACGATGCATCATGATTTAAATACTACAGATGATCAGTTTAACTGTTGAGAGTTGCAAGACATACACAGTTTTCAGAATTGCATTCAACCTGACGTGTTTTGTAATTAAATCTTGGTTTACTACATACTCGTAATCATTCTATCACCATCCCTGTCGTTGACTTATGGTCAAGCAAATTCCCAAACATGAATGCACATAACCCCAACAGTATTGCTGACAGACTGCAAACAGGAAACCTTATAACAGTACAGCAAAAAAACTAATCAGAAAGATACACTATCACAGTATATTTTTAATTATTGTGATAAACAAACACCGCTGGCTGATATACTGGCTAATTCAAGTGTCAGAAAATGTAGTAAATACAAGTCGAGTTCCTTGTGTGAGCAATGCATGATGCCTTACTCGATTAGGAAGACATTCAAGCATTTCGAAAGACACTGCACAGTGGACACATATGACAGATCAAATGTCTGTCAATTAAGTATCATTTCAGTTAGAGAACAGTACACAAAACCAACGCATCAGGTCCCAACACAGAAAGAGAGCCTTGTACGATATACTACTAGCACTGTACCTTACTACAAACTGGCATGCAATATCAAATAGGTTTAGCACAACTACACCATTTCCTCAATAATTAACCTTTTCAATATGTCACGTGGTAACCAGTAGTGTTAGTGTTTTGGTAGGGTGGAAAGTCACCAAAAAAGCAACATAAAAAAATTAAATACAGATAGATAGATAGATATATAGATAGATAGACAGATAGATATACCAACAATATTATGTTTTCTAACCACATATATTTTGACCAGTAAAGCTTTTCAGTCTTCAAATTTAACAATAACATTTCAAAACACAAGCATTAACACGCACCATTCCACACAAAGTAAAATAAAGGTTGTTGTTATTATTATTATTATTATTATTATTATTATTATTATTATATTATTTATTATTATTTACCTTGCACAAGCAAACTTAAAATTTCCACACAACCAAGTTATAGTCTGAGACTTTCACTCTTCCTTCAAGTCTTGACTTTACTAAGGAGTGTTTATCGGAGCAGTCCCCGCCAGTCCCTTCTGCAGGACAGCTGTTGCTGACGCAAGGGTGTCTTGAGTGAAACCTGAGAATTACCTCAGGTAGAATCATCACTTTGCTCAAACTTTCTGACACTTACAATCTGCACGGCTCGAGCGGCAGCCAGGCAGCAGAGACCGGTCTACTTCTAAGATATTAACTTGCCAGCCAGGATAGCACGAGTGATGAGTGATGCAGTAAAGCTATCAACTTTGGAGAGGTCGTTAGACTTGACGTGAAGTTACTTCATGAATGTATTTATTTATTTTTAAAGTTACAGCAGAAGTAAGCCGGGCTGCGTTATAAGTGTAAAAACGACTGCATTATACTGCAACATACAGTTAATTTACTGGAGTATGTCATTTTGAATGGGCTGTATTTTTTTTAGACCTAATCTTTTTTTTTTTTTTTTTTTTTTAATAATTAAGGATAACTTCATTAACTTAGTGAGTTGCCCTATATTAACAACAATAAAATGCATAAAACCGTCGGTGACTTATTAAAACAGTCAACTCTTGACGGCCGTGCTACGTTCTTATGCTCGCTAAAAGTAAAACTCGAGTTCTACTGGACCTGCGCTCGGGAAGTCGCAATGCATGAGAACCGTGCTTTGGCAATGGTTAAGGTCGCTCATGTGATGTGATATTGAAGGCAGCCTTGCCATTTTGGCGGTTTGCCTTGAAGATATAAACTGTTGTAGTATTTAGTCAAACACGTTTTACCTTTGAAATTAAATTCAAACGCTGGCAAACAGAGTACATGTGGAAAATATGTTTCATGAAAAACACATCCAGTTCAGTCAGAAACACAGGTGTTTCAAAACATTATTATTATTATTATTATTATTATTATTATTATTATTATTATTATTATTATTATTATTATTATTATTAGCAGCAGCAGCAGTAGTAGTAGTAGTGGAATTCTATTTTTAAGAAGTCATATAAGTTATATCGCATAGGATAGTATAACTGTGCAGAATCGCTCTTATAGCTTTAAAAAAAACAGCAGAACATTCATATAAGTATTGATAACATGTATAACTGTAAAACTGAAAAGTATATTGTTTAACAGATGTCCTTGAGTTAATGGCTCTGACTGTTGAAATCTGGAATTTTCTAATACTTTTGCTTTGAGACAAATGTTATAACAATATTTTATTAACACTGTTGTTTTTTAAAGTGATTCTGAACATGTAATTAATTATACAGTAGTTTTCAGGAAGGTGTTATTGCAAAATCGCAATATTAATAATACCATTCCTCAATGAAGGGCTGTCTATTTTTGGCATACTTTTCAAGGGTTTTTGTATGAAAATAAATTGGTGTTGTGAGGTGCAGCAGTGCTACAGTTATTGAGTAGTTAAATGGACATGCCCCCCCTCGCTTGCTGCAGCAGTGGACAAAATAATTAGTGTGCATGCATTGCAGAGTTCATATATCCTAATAAATACCCTTCTTCTCTGTATCCACAGTTGCCTTTAGAGTACATTGGCTTTGCTGTCTGGATCAGCAAGGTATGCACAAGCCATTCATTTCCATTTGATGTTAACTGTTTGCTATAACTAACCTGTTCCTGTGGTGTTGAAATAGGGACCACTTTCTTCATCTAAGCCCTGTGTGAAATCTAGTGCTAAGGATTTGAAACATACTGTATCCATTTTCACTTCTCTACAATAGGCTGCCCATGCAGCAAAGTGATGCCACCCTGAAGAACCACTAGCTGACCACAGCAACACTGGTAACACAATGGGTTTGGAACAAATATAGCACATCGGTCCTGAAACAGTGTAACGTAGGGTTTGAGTGTGTATTTGTTCCTTCCATGATTGGTACAGTATGTCAAAAAGTATATGAGAAGCACTGTGATACCATTTTACCAATTGCTCGTAAACCATTGTAGCTGTTCTTACTGTATACCTAGCTCCTCGGTGCAGGACCATTGCATTTCCATCGTGCATTATCTCACTTTAATAAAAACACAAATATTTTCTCATGCAGGTTTTTTTTTTTTTAAATTACAGTAAGTACAAATATTAAAAAAAAAAAAAAAAAAAAAAAACATTAGAGGAATTCAAATTTATAACCATGATGTAATCAAATATTAAGGCTTGGGTGAACAGAGCATTCACTTTGGATAACTTGAGATTTAAAAAAAAAAAACATTTTATAACCAGAAGCTTTGACTTGCTTGTTTGGTGTATGGTCTTGCTTTTGCACTCTGATCCCTCAAAACTTGCATTTGTAATCTATTTTTATTTTTTTTTGTAACCTTTATTTTAACCAGGACAATCCCGTTGTCAAGAAGGTGGTATATAATCCAAAAGAACACACAAATTCAAATGAGCACAACCAATACAAACAAGTTATTCAGACAAAAACGTAGCTTAAAATGTTTTGTTTGAACTCCTTTAAAGGGCCCAAGACAGTAAATTTCAGTTCTTCCTGAAGTTTTTTCGAAGGCCATGGAGGTAAAATTAAAAACTAAAAGCCTTTTTTCTAAATTCTGTGCGAACCCCTGCAACTGAAAAACATACAACAGTCTGAAATCTAAGATCATAAGCACTACTAAAGGTAATTAACAATGTCTTAAAATAATTTAAGGTTTTGCCAAGGATAGCCTTAGAAACAATTGTGTACCAGTCATGCATAATTGAATCTTTTAGCCTGCACTGAAATATAGGCAGTTTGACTGGCAACCCCCCCACCAAAAAAAAAAAAAAAAAAAAAATGGTTTAAATTTGCCTTGAAAAGATTGAAAGGAATGTGAAGGTTATTGTCTGGCTCAATCTGTGCTTGATTACTATGCATGCCTCATCTGCAGGCGTAAATGTTCTTTAAACTCTGATTGATTGAACCAGATTCCAAACAGTGCTGTGACTGGAACTCCTCACTCTCATTGTGTTACTCTTAAAGTTCTTTATTGGGACATTTTACAAATGTAGTGAGACTCTTCAAGGTGTGAATTGTTGTGAAATATCTCAAATGTAATACAATTCCAATCCTGTGTTTATCAGTGGTAGTCCGACTGACATGCCAAAAGTGTTGAATGAACTACTATGATAAATGTTAGTGAAACATGTGTGCTGCTATGTACCAAGAATACAAAATATAAATGATAATATTAATCTGATTATATTATGAATAGCATAAACATTCAGAGTGCTTTTTATTGCAAGAACTGAGATATTGTGTTTTTTTTTTTAATCTAGAGGTCTCATCTAAAGATGCTTTTACCTGTATTGCTCTTCAGTTCCAGTTGCCTGCCATAGGCATACAATGTGTAACGGAGAATAGACCAGCTTTATATCACTAAGTGCCTTTAATGCACAGCTGTGTACTGCAAGGATTACAGCAGGCTACTGGTATCCAAATTAGCTGTTCACTAGATCTCAAATAAATTCGATATTAGGGAATTGCGTAATAGTATATTTGTAATATCATTGTATGAATTACACTTACAGTATAAAAAAGTGTTGTGTAACCCGTTTAGGTTTTGTGGCTCCCTTTAAATTCTTCTGTATATTTTTGAAAGGCTGATTTGCAACAAAGAATGCTTTACACAGAATGTAATCATGACATCCTCTGAAATTTTGAACCCTGGGTTAATGAATAGATCAAAGACAGGCGGTTTGTAACAGTGGTTTATTTATTGAGTGTTCTTGCACAGCAATGTAGTCATTTGATTAGCTGTGCCCTGGACCCTTTTAATAACTTGAGACAAATACAAACCCCAAAGCAATTTAGTGAAAAAAATACACGAAGATCCTTGTGACTGACTTGGAATTGGGAATATTATGAGTTTGCAAGTGATTCAATGTCTTAGAAAACATGCATCGATTATTCACACATTACAAATTTGATTGAAGTGAGACCTAAATCTGTTTGGCAGAAGTAGCAAGTATCTTAAATTACACTACAAGGGATATAAAGGATATATCACTAGCACCCTCTAGTGTTAATATGGAAATATTCAGTATATATACTATGCTGGACAAAGAGAAATATTGCAGGGCACGGAACGCACCCAGTAATGTACAGGACTGGCACTAAGTCACTTGGCTAGTGGTACATCCTCACATTCTGTGCCTTAGGTACATTTTGGCTAGTGGTACATTTTGGGCATGGCATATAAGCCACTGGAATTACAATAAAGGAAAATATGGCCCTAAAAAGTGCTGTTGATGCCTATATGTCACCTGGTTAATATACTTTGGGCAGCTCTAAAGCTGTGTGTTTGAGGCCAAGGCTAATTCATTCAGGGTTCTGCTTCATCCCATCTGGTGCCTGACCAGTAGAGGTCTCTCTGGCGCAGTAAGGCAAACCATCCCCAGAGGAATTCCCTCCCCTGTGGGTCCTACTGCCAAGATCAACAACTCAAAGCGGCCAGCATTTGAGCCTGCAAGCTCCTGTAGAGTTTTAATAGACTCCTTAGTCGTTTTTTTCATTACAAACATATTGTTAATGATGATGTAAAGATTGATGTGTAGACTTTATTTTGAGTCTGTGCAGTGAAATTAACATTTACAAAACAGAGTTGTTGTTTTTTTACTATTTACAAAATACACTGAAACAAACTCTAACTTTTAGGAATGTGTATTCAATATATTTTCAAGATAAGTGGAGCATGTAAATGGCAAATATAAATAACAAAATATATGTTTTACACAAACAAACGGATATCCAGGAGCATCATGTCATTATCATTGTGAATCACAAGAAAAATTAGACAACCAAATGCTTTAAAATATATCTACACAAAATATTACATAGATAACATATGCAACAGATCTACAGGGAGCCTACTGCATATTGGTATTGTCAAACCATTAAACAAAATGAACAACAAACAGCAAGTTAAATCTGCTCAAATATCACCTACAATACATGTGTACGTTGGTTTTTGTTTTTGTTTTTTTTTTTTTTTTTTGAAAAGTTAACCTATTTTTCTCTTGGGTAACGATGTAAAATAACACAAAAACGTTACAACAATCAAGCCTAATTTCATTTTTAATGGTGCACAAACGTGTATTATGCCATATTTTCAAAGCGTTAACTCAAATCTCAGTGTAACAAAAATTACCGAGTTCATTTGAAACTGGAGTACATGCTTTGAAAATATTCCCCAATGTCTCTTAATAATCAGAAGTGGATACTATTTCACATTTTCAAACAAGCAAACTGAAATTATGTCACAAAACTCTACCGGAAGCCATAATAGAAGTACAGTATTTCATGTTAGATTTCGAAATGTCACATTTTTTTAATTTGTCAGTTTTTTGTTAATTATATGGGAAACTATAAAGCGCTATGCAATTCAATATGTTAACGTAACATTATTCAGCAGGTTTCATTTGATTTTATTAAGCACAATGTGTTAATTCTATAGGGTGCTGCAAATCTTTTGGCCACAGCTGTACTGCACATGATTTCCATTACATTAGAGTAGATGTTGAACTTCATGCTGATTTGAACTCGGCTGTCAACAAGATAAGCACCAACTAAGACGTAGCTTTGCAGTAAACGAATGTGATCCATCTGCATCTCCATCCATTTGCGTTGTTTTCCATCTGATGATGTAGATATTCTTCTGTCTGGTGTTGATTGCTGAAGTGTAATGCTGGCTTATTTTGCCTCCCCAGCTCATCAGCACAAACAACGGCTGCGATGCTGGCTCTGGGGATCAACCCAGTGCAGTCTCCCCAGTGCATCAACATGACAACCATCTGGATTGAGCTAACTAGGGTACATCTCTGAGGTTTTCAAGTGGGCACCTTCCATCCTCTGTGTTTCGTTGACTAGCCCACGAAACCTCAAGAGGGCGCGACAGTGCTTCTGGCGTCCCAGCATCACCCCCCCTCCATCCCCCACTCAGCTCAGCCCAGCTTACTTACCTGTACATCAGCGTTGCTTTCTTTCTATTGTGCTTGAGATCCCCATCCAGAATCTTTCCGTCTCAACCACAGCCAGTTGCTGCTCCTTTCTGCTGCTTCAGATAAGTTCTTCACTGTGCGATGCAACTCTTGGCCACTGAACCTGACATCTCTGAGAAAGCGAATTCTAGAGTGTGCCACAAATCCTCGACAACCCACCTCCACTGGGTAAACTCGGACTCTCCATCCTGGCTGTTAAGCTTCAGCAGCTAGTTGAGCATATCGAAGTTTCTTCCTCTCATACACCTCATCCACAACTTCTTCCCATGGCACTATTAACTCTACCAGATGAACAAGGCATGCTGATCCAGACCACAAGATAATGTCTGGTCGAAGGTTAAAGGTTAATGGTGGCAATCTGGTGGAAAAATAAGCCATTGACCAACATCTACCAGCATCTTCCAGTCTCTAGCAGCTTCCAGTTGTCCTGGGTGAGGCTTGGTTTTAACACCTTTTCTTGGTGGTTGCTCTCCTGAATGGAGGAATATTGTCTTTTGTGTGTAATGCGTTGATGGAACTGGTGGCATCTTATTGGTCAGGTTACGCTTGTCTTCCAATGCTAAGGCCAAACATCGCAGCACCTGGGCATGGCACCATGTAAACCGTCCTTGGCTAAGACCCACCTTACATCCTGTCAAAATGTGCCTTAATGTTGCAGGTGATGAACACAAAGGACATGAGGGATCCTCACCCACCCAGAGGTTTAGGTTCTGTGGTGATGGGAGAACATCATCTGCTGATCTGATGAGGAAGCTGATCCTGCTCTGCTCCATTGTCCACAGGTCTTGCCAGCTGATCTTGGATTTTTCCACACTCTCCCCTCTCATCCATTCTCTCTGCTTGGCCTGGGAAATGGCCTTTACACACCTGATCCTTTCCTCCTGCTTTTGCACCTCATTGAATACCAGCTTCCTCCGTTGAGCTGGGGTTGCCTTGTGCCATGTAGGAGGAGCTGAACTGAGACCAAAACCTCCTTTTCCATGCTGAACTTGCCCCATAATATCTCTGATTCGAAGGGCAGCCTTAGCATCTTCCACAGCTTTCTTTGCCATCCATTTTCTTACAGTTTTCAACACAGGTCCTGCCTCCCTTACGCATTTGTCGGGTGAATCTACTAATGTCATTTCCAGTCGGACTTTGGCGCACTTAAACTCTGCGGTTAGATCAGAGATTGGTAGCTGCAGTATTCCTTTACCATAAAGTTTCACTCTGCTGAGGCAGCGTGGAGCTCCCAACCATTTCCTGATGTATGAATTGATTAAAGCTTCCAGCTTCTCAGCTGTTGTCAAGGAAACCTCGTACACAGTCAGTGGCCATAGCAGTCTTGGCAGTAGACCAGACTGAAAGCACCAGAGTTTCAGTTTGCCTGGTAAAGTGCTGCTGTCTATGCTCTTCAACCCTTCCACTGCTTGTTGTCTAACTTCTCCCACATGAACTGTATCCTTTAGATCCCCGTCGTACCATCTTCCTACACTTTTCACTGGCTTCTCGGACACTGGTGGTACTGCCTCACCATTAATGTAGAACCTTTTATCTACTACTTTGCCTTTAATTATAGAGATATTCCTTGATTTAGTGGGCTTGAATTGCATTTGTGCCAATTCAAAGTTATTGGTTAATTTGCCCAATAACCGATTAGTGCAGGCTACTGTTGTAGTCGTTGTTGTCATGTCATCCATGTATGCTCAGATTGGTGGTAGTCGCATTCCAGAAGCCAATCGCTCTCCTCCCACTACCCATTTTGATATCTTAATAATTACTTCCATTGCCATGGTAAAAGCCAGTGGAGAAATGGTACATCCTGCCATTATTCCAACTTCTAGGTATTGGCATGTAGTGCTGAATTCTGAAGTTGAAAAACTAAGTTGCAAATCTTCAAAGTAGGCTTTCACTAAATTTGTTATTGTCATCGGTAGGCTGAAAAAATCAAATGCTGCCTGTGGCAGGCTGGCGAGTAGACCAGAGACAGACTGCAGTTCAAAAAATATATACTTTTATTATAAATTAACGCAAAAAAACGTGCACAAGGGCAAAACAAAGATGTTTAAACACAAATACCTAAACAAAAAAAAAAAAAAACTTACAAAAATAAGGTTTCCAGGCTGGGCAATGCCTTCACTGGATGCAAAATTTCAAAACCGCAAATAACCAAAAAACCACCAACCTGCTTCCTCAGCTCTCTCCTCCTAATGGGAAGCAGAGGCCTCCTTTTATGTCAGGTGGCTGGGCGCTGATTGATCGTTAATTAACCTAATCAACTAATCAACCCCAGCCACTTGAACATAATAAACACAGGCAGGTAGGGGAAATTAACCCCATCCCTGCCAATTTCACATGGAGCTCCTTCATCTCCTTTTGCTGATTGAATTTGTTGCTAGATTACGCTGATGTGTTCTAATCATCCTGGGAAACCTGGAATGCCTGCTTTTTGTACTGAAGTGGCAGTTCTGTAGGTTGACAATCTCTACGCAATAATGGTGAAGAAAATCTTGCCTTCTACGTTTAATAGGGAAATAGGACAAAACTGACTGATGCTTGTAGAATGATTGTAGAACTGATGCTTTTATTTTGGTATAAAGACCCCACCTGCTTGGCGCCATGCTCTTGGTACAACCTGTTTTTCCCATGCCACTTTCATCAATTTCCACAGGATTCGTAGAACTCCAGAAGCACTCTTGAACACGCTGTATGGAACTCCATTAGGCCCTGGAGATGATGATGCCCTTGCTTTTTTCACAGCTTGCTCTACTTCTTTCCACTTAGGTGCACAGTCTTCCATTTGGTATTCGGGTGGATTGATATCTGAAGGAACTGACATAGGCTCCTGCCTTTTTGAACCTGTATGGTTTTCCTCCAAATATCTCTCCAGCTCAAACTTAGATGATTTTACTGTGCCATTTTTCTCACTGGTGAATATCTTCTTTACAAATTTGAATGGATCTTTATAAAAGTTAGTGCTTGCACGCTCTTTCTTTTTGTAGCGTTTCCGTAGGCGCGCAGCTCTGCGCAATGTTGCAAGCTCATCTCTTATGTCCCTTTGTAACAGATGGAGTCCCTCTTTCTGACTTTGTCCTGCTTTTCTCCATTGCTTCCTCAACTGCCTCCTTTCTCTAAGCATTCAATTTTCTGTTGCCGTCTAGACTTTCCAGGAATAGTTTGTACTTTTTCCTTCCTTTTTTCAATTCCAAACTTCTCGCTTCCATATGCGTAGATGATGACCCCAAATTTATCCAGCTTCTTTTCAACTGTTCCATGTAACCTTTCCAAAGTAAAACAGTGATCCGTGTTTGCTGTGTCCCATGCAGTTTTCTCACAAGCTCTTGTCCATTTAACTCCAGGCTTGTGCCCGTTGAGGTTGTTTTCTCTCTTACGCTGGTTCGTCTGACCGGGTTCGCAAGGATCATTGGGTTCAGCACTAGTTGTATCCACGCAAGTCCTCCTCACTTCTATGACAGGGGTGCTGATATCCTGTGAACTGTGGTTTGCTTCCTGTCACTGGATTTCATTCGACTGACTTGACTGACTTCGTAAGAAATACTGATCAATGCGAGGCCCTTGTCCCTTCTCTCTCAAGCATTTCATTCTCCCTTGATGAATCTTCAAACCCCTGACCGTTGTTGCCTTGCTCCAGCCGCAGACACAAACTTGGAGTTCCATGTCTTTGCTAACTGCAGATCTTGAAATAGTCTTTTGTGAAGTACTCTGCATTCTCATATCCATTTCCGTTCCTAAGTCATTAACCGTGTTATCCAGCGTTGAGTCATTTTCCGCCCCCACTCTTGCAGACTCTAGGGGTATTTTTCTTTTTAATTTCTTAGAAGCCTTGGGCGCGTGTCTCCAGCATCCTGTTTACCTTTGAAAAAAAAGAGCTAGCTACTGCCGACCAGGGGGGTCTCTTTCCTCCTGTATAGTATACTATACTGTACTATAGTGCTTCTATGATGGACTATAGTAGGACTATAAAGTAGTATAGTATACTATACTATAGTACTTTTTGGTAAGGGAGCAAAGGAGCATCCTTTCCGATCTCTAAAAGATGTTTTTGTTATTTATGGGACACCCTACGTCCAAGTCGTGCCAGATTAAGTTGAAAATCAAGCCAGACTTTACGCACCAATCTGACCGCAACGTCAGGGGACAGTGCCTCAGTTTCCCGCAGACGCTTCAAATCCAGGCCGGTAATTCGGGGTGTGGTGTCTGGCTTTTCTAAAAGTTTTCACAACTGACAGGAATACGTTCTTGTTGTTTTTAAACTTGCTGTCAGCAGAGATGTTACAACGTCTACTGTTAAAATATCTATTTTGTCCAGCTCAGCATTATAAAACTGGAGACTGATACCGGTCCCCAGTTGAACTTCTTGCATTGGCATTAAATTCCCTTATGTTGTTGAGACTTGTTTAACTTATTTCCTTAAAATGATTTTTTTTCTTTAAACCAGTCTTTAAGTACATTAACAGCCCATGCTGTAATTTTCTTTAGCGTTTTTTCAATCTTTTGTTTTCTTCTATTTCATTTGGCTTTTCCTCCACTACTGTTATGTCTCTTGACAGTTTCTGATACACTTATTTCATTTGTATTTTCTATGTCATCACTCAGCAAGCTGGTGCTGTATCAGTTATGTGGAGTTTCATCCCCACATATATTAAGGGAAACAGGTGGAATGTCACTCATGTTTGGCAGAGGTTTTGTAACTAATAACAAATAAAATGGCATGGAATTTAACTGACCAAGCAGAGCCAAGTAGCAAGAAGGCACTGAAAACTAAAGGTCAATAGCTGAAATAGACCAACAGAGGGCAGCCAGTACCAAAATATACCTTGTAAAAAAAAAAAAATGGAAAATATTGAACCTTTTATATATAAATATATATATATATATATATATATATATATATATATATATATATATATATATATATAAAGGGTTTTGCTTGTTTTTTGCAAGGAAAGCATAGATCGCAAAATGATTTGCAAGGTTTTATTTTATTTTTTTAAATGACAGCAAGAATTATGCAAGCTTTGTGCAAGGGATGCATGGAATCAGTCCTTATCATTGTATCATACTTCCATGGGCATTGCTTTACACTTAAATTAATGGTCCTGCATGTCTTGCTTGATGCTAGCAAGATCCCTTTGTTCCTTTTTGGTCATAGAATGCCAGGTGGAATCTTATACAGAAATATGACATTAAAGCAACTTGGAGCATCACAAACAAGTAAGTGAAATACATACAAAATAAATAACATTTAAACTGAAGTGAGACTGCATTTGAAAACACAAAATAAAGAAATATAAACTCTGAAATATTGTTTTCTACTGACGTTATATATCAGGATGTGATATGATAGAAGTCTTCTACAATTAGCATTGTCTCCTCAGTGCAAATCTGTCCTAGCCTGCCTTGGAATGCTTACCCTGTGTGACAGTGGCATCTGTTTGCCTGGGCTTTTCAGTAATGACACTGACTGCCTGCATAATACAATGCACATCACTCCTCTGTGCTGTTCAACAGTGTGATCTGTGTAGATTTTAACTTCACATAATTATTCAAAATAACAAGGTACAATTTTAAAACACTACTTACAAGCCCCCTTTGACTTGTTTATTTCAGAGAATGGACTTCCAGATCCAGGTATATTAATTGCACTGCAGTTACACTGTGCTGAAGTGTTGGTTACATTGTTTAGTACATGTGCAAAAGGCTAGGATCAGGAAAGTAACTGTAAATGCATGTTGTTAATATATAGAGTTCAGTCCTCACTATCACAGTACTGCACTTGTGCAACTCAAAGTTAGCGTACAGACACATTGATTTTCAAGTGTATGCTTGTATTTTCCCTTTCCTATGGAAATACAAATTATTATTTGGAGTGAGGACCTATGAGAACAACGTGTAAATGTTTAAAATGGCAGGTAGACAAAGCCATATTGTTGTTGGTAGTACCAAGATTCTACAACCCAGACTACAGCATGTACTCCACTGAAAAAGCTAAACATCACAGAAGAACTAATGAGTCCTTGTGCAGTCAGAAGGTGACAGCTGCATTGGGGACATCTGAAAGACGTCAATCCATAAGCACTCAACACCAGCAATAAACACAAAAGCCCATCCCCTTCTTCTAAAGTGCCCTACATACTATAACTTACTGAACTAGTGTTGTGGACTAACCACGAACTAAAGATCGAAAAGTTCAACTATACAGTTGCATTTTCCCAAAGACAAATGCTCAAACTGCCAACACTAACAGGCATATGCAGCTATTAGATACTGCTGAATATATGTTCAGGATTCCTTTTCCATAATTAATCAACCGAGGGAAACTCATTTGCTCACAATTGTGTGGTACATATTGCATGTGTCCTTGGATGTGTCTGAGCTTTTTTTCTCCACAAGGCACCTGCAGAGCGTCCATTCTCGGTCTGTGTAATTTGTATTCTCAATGCTCAGAAGACTTCATACGAACTGAAATGAAATATTCCAAAGGACTGTACAAAAAATAAATCACTAGATCCTATGAAACAGTGGCATTCACGTTATTTTTTTAACCAAAGTTTAACCTTTAAAAGTGATCTAAAATTATCTGCCATGACAGGCTAGGACAGAGTTGTCATTCAAAGTATTCTGCAGCTCTCCTCTCTCCCCCACACCCCCTCTCCCTCTCCTTTCCTCCACCCTCCTCCTCTCCTCTCCCACTCCCTGTCGCTCTCCCTCTCTCCCCCAAGCACAGTCTCGGTTTTCTTGTGATTGTCCTACAATGAAAGGTCAAACAAACTTAGTACATGGCTGCAGGTCAGATACAGTGCAGCAAGACCACCCATCTGTTCAAGGTGTCCATTTACAGGCTTGTTTTCCATGTTGTAAGCCTATACATGGTCATTGTCTTAGATTAATGACACAGTCCAATTTACAATTGTCAAGCCAACAAAGAAACATATGTAGCACATGCTTTTCCATCCGAAATTAGGTGGCCCTGACACAGCTTAATATATACAATATATATATATATATATATATAATATAGATATATATATATATATATATATACAATAAGAAACCTATATACTCCTGTGTGGTGTGATCCAACGCTTTGTAATATATTATATATATATATATATGTGTGTGTGTGTGTGTGTGTGTGTGTGTGTGTGTGTGTGTGTGTGTGTGTGTGTGTGTGTGTGTGTGTGTGGCTATTCTGTTATATTTCAGATGGCCTATGATGATAGATCTGGTAGTAGGCGATCAGTTGGCAGGTGCTTCCTAATATTTCATGTAGTGGCACCCAACAGACACTACTCACTGAATACACTTGGAAGCTGTTTGTAATGTTTAAATCTAATACAAGGGTTGGGATTAGTTTGGATTTGCTTCTCTTGAGTTCACCTTGTGCTTGCCTGTTAGTATCTTGTGCCCAGCAGTTTGTTTATCTGTACACAAGATATGAAGCAGTGGGAGCCAGTTAAAAAATGGTAATGCTTCATTTTAAAATCATTAACAATGTCATTTCTGAACTATTGAATGCTGGACCATCCTCATGTCCTTAAACACAACCCAAACTTACTGTTTGCAACAGTTCATATACACATTTAAATAAATGCAGAAAAGGGAGTTTTAGACATAGACAAACAGGACAGAAGTTCACAGGTGCAAAAACATATACAGATTGGTGAGTAATTAATTATAGATATTAAATAACAGCTCAGTTTTAGCCTCCAAATTGTAATTATCAAGTGGAGAAAAATAAAAAAGATTTTCATGGCAGTTCTGTAACAGCAGCTGTGTAAATCTGTGTGAAGCTGTAGGAGGTGTGCTCTTGGCCAGCATAATCCCTAAGAGAACAACAGGTCCCCAGCTGTCTATGTGCATTAGTTATTTATTCCTTTATCATGTAAGGAATGGCCTGTCTCAAATAGGAACGCCTGTCACTGGGTGAAACGGAGACTGAGAATGTGCTGGAAAAGACTAGAAAGTTCTCAGCCACAAAGGTGCCCTGACACAAACCTGTTAGTGAAGTAAGACTTCAATACATCCTTTCAGGAACAGTAAGAACCAAATGAACCCAAAGACAATGAGTACACAGGGTGGCATGTTGCTAGCTAGAAGAAGTGTGTTTATTTCACCACTATGCGCATTAGGGCTTTTACTAGGTGAGTCATTGCAAGCGTATATTTACAGGACCAACAGGACTGAGTTTGTGCCCATTTTGGTTAGGGAGGGAAATCTTCTTGGTATAGTCCACTCTCCAACGTTCCCTACTGGTCAGGCATCCAGCGAGACTAGGAAATCAAACACGGGCTGGAAAAGAGCCAACTTTGGACACCCTTGAAATAGATTGAGGACTAAAATCAGACCAATAAACTTGTTTCACATGAGACAAAATCAAGCAATGACTTCCTTACATTGACACAAACATGTACGTAGGCTACAAACTGGGCAGAATAGGTGATTAGATAGATCGATAGATAGATAGATAGATAGATAGATAGATAGATAGATAGATAGATAGATAGATAGATAGATAGATCGATAGATAGATAGATAGATAGATAGATAGATAGATAGATAGATAGATAGATCGATAGATCGATAGATAAATAGATAGATGGATAGATAGATAGATAGATAGATAGATAGATAGATAGATAGATAGATAGATAGATAGATAGATAGATAGATAGATAGATAGATAGATAGATAGATAGATAGATAGATAGATAGATAGATAGATAGATAGGTGGATAGATATACAATCAGCACTCCGATATTGTATGTAATTTGTATATATAACGTAACAAATGAATGCACACACAGTTTCCAACTCTGTCACCAGTTTTCTGATGCAAAGCCCATCTCTTCAGTGATACAATGTACTTGTTTATCTGTCACAGCCTGTTTTTTTTTTTCTCATATGCCAAATGTTTGTCTTTATTGTGCAGTTACACAGGGCTTCCTCCAATTCGAAGTGATGAAAATGCAGCCAAAGCAATGTGAACGAGGCAAGCTGTGGTAATGTAAAAGTTAACCATTAAACACTTTTATATATGGTGATGTATTTTTTTTAATCTGTGATCTTTTAGTTGATTTTATATATTTTCATTTGCAAGTGAACTGTGACTGTGACTGTGCCTTATCGAGCACTATATTCTGCAATTTTGAAGACTGACATTGGATACTGTTTTAATTCTGGAAACTTGTTTTTTTTTCTAATCTTTTGCAAAATTGCATTGTCTTTTTACTTTTTATGCAGTTCAGTGCATGGGTAACATTTTGATTTCATTTTGCTGTTGGGTTGTTAACAGGATATTTTACATCCTGCTACAATACGTACTGGATTTAAAAGTATGCACTGTACTACAGTCCACATGTCCACAGTTGTGTCTTTTGGCAAGTGATATTTTCAGAATCATATCGTTCTGAATTAAAATACTTCTGTTGAAAATATAGTACTGTACCAACAAAACCAACTACAGTACATCTAAGTACATATATACAGTTCTACACAGTATATATAAACAGCTTAGTTCAGCTTCCAGAATGTGGAATGACTATGCAGCAGAGAAGTAAAAAGGTTTGCATTCTTATAACAGCACTGTATAACACTGTGTGAAACCCCAAACTGAAAATCCTTAGTTTGCCAAAGTGTCCCAGTGGTAAAAAGATGGGTACTGAAATTCTAGCAAGTCTCTTCTAAACCACATGGCCAGAACTAAATAACGCAATCCTGCATTCCTAGTTAGCAGCTGAAGCTACTCTGAAGGGACGGGGATTAAAAGCATCAGATTGAAATACTTCCTGATGCCAGCTATTGGTTCTGGTCCCTAACTCAAACCTCCCAAATGCTTGATAAAAAAAAAACAAGAAGTAGAAACATTTTCCTTTAAGTGGGGATAGAGTTTCCAAAAAGGTTTTTAAACATTCAAACTTCATAAAAATCACTTGGGCAGGCTGATCGAGCTGCTAAATGCGTATGCATTTCAGTGGCCTGTCAAGTTCGAGGCGAGAGGAGCTGATGACAATAGACAATTGTCAACTGGGGGGGAGGATGGACGGACTGTGTTTAGACATTTTCCTTTTATAGTAAGTAGTGTTTGCTGCTCCAGTTGGTCGGCCCCTTCTTGTGTCAGAGATGGGTGGGTATAAGAGGTAAAGGAATGGGCTTAGTTCTTTGTCCCTTGCAGCTTTCTTTACCAAGACCCTTTCCTACCACTCTCCTTGGAAGACATCCAGCGCCATGGCCCCCAAGAAGCCTGAACCCAAGAAGGAGGAACCCAAGCCAACCCCTCCCCCGGCACCAGTGGCACCCAAGGAGCCAGAGTTTGACCCAAAGAGCATCACTGTAAGTTGTGACTGAGATACATCGGTTTTAGATTTATTTTAACCAATACCTTAATGAAGAGACTGAAGGGTGCAGATTCAATCTTTTGTGAGACTTGAGCTACAGTAGCTGCATCATATACCTAATATACAGCTAATGTTTCTTTAGTAACTACAGGTATATACAAACCCTTTTTAGGATTGCATTGCCCCAGGACAAATTCTGCATCCTTTTTTTTCACAAAGCAAAAATAAACCTTTATTAATGCTTCAGTTACATAATTGCGTTTGCTTATACATCGAGATCCCATTGAGCTACTGCAAGACGAGCTCCTTTGTTTCTTGGTAGATTTTTAGAGGTGAATTGCTTTCCATTGCCTGGGTAAAACATTAGGCTTTTCCCTTAGTGAAGCTTATGACAGAAAGTTATTTCAGAATTATAATCAGTGATTTTTTTAACAATCTGATCTAAACAAAAGTGAGAAGCTGTACTTACATGAGAATTTGGATTTACTGGTATTGCTTATGACAACTGTTTAATACAGTAGCACTTACAGGTGCTATAGAAAATGCAGTACAGGTACATCTTTTTGTATTTTTGTTTTGAATATTGATATGGCAATATTGCATTTAATACTTATTCTGGCATGGTGTTTGCCCTAATCTTACTTTATGGGCCTTGAGAGGCATGCAAATAATTTAACTTGCAAGAAACTACTCAGTTCAATACATTGACTGCTCCAATCCCATAATTTAGAGAGAGAGATTAGGATGGATGAAAGACAGTCAACTCAGAGTGAAATTAACCTTTTAAACTCTGAGCTGGAAAGTCACCATTTTTATAATAAACCATAGTTTCATTTGAACTTGTAACGTTGCATATAGATCAACTGTCCTTCTCTGGTCCCTGAATGCAGCCATACATGTTGATACCAGAGAATTTCCTCCGTATTGTTTTAAATTAGCTGCTATTTTTCCACAGGCATCTGGGAGATAAGGTTTCGCATGGGAGTGTATTATTAGAAGTTTGTTATCAAGGAAGTATGATGCCTAGTACTGACCTTGACAGCATGCTTTGAAATAACACCCCCACTTGGGTATCTCAGAAACCAAACACCAGCACCTCAAACTATTTTTCTTTTTGTTTTTGGCTAAAGAATAACAAAACCCAGCTGTCCTGTTCATACATCAGCTGGACTGGATACTTAAAATATTGAGAAGCAATGAGTCCTACTTTGAAGCCCTTCATTTAAAGATTGAGTGTTGAAGTGTATGGTGTAATCATCATTGTTACTGGAGTTGTCTTGTAGAGCTTTAGTGTTGATAGTAAGGATAAGCTTTTGTGAGGTTTCCTCAGTCTTCACCCCAGGGAATGCACCCCTGTTCCCCTATGGGAACTTCTTACTGACACAACTCAAATACTTGTGGGGTGCTGAATGGCAAAGTTATTTAACCCTTAGCTTTGATTCTAGTTTCTGGTTCTCAGCACAGTTCTTCTAACTTTTGGTGGATAATTCAGAATTAGGTCATGCTTTAGTTTGGGAATGCATTATAAATAGTTGTATACATATATTTTTAACATTTTTGTAACATGATTTCAAAATTGTAATTCTTCGTTATTTTTTTTTTCCCATCATTGTATCTAACTACTTACCCTAAACTAAAGTGTTACAGTCAGTAGTGGTCACAACCTATTCCAAACTTTCATTAAGGTGATCATGTTTGTTAAATCCCTTTAATTAAATTGTATTTTGGGGAAATACAGTACATCATATGAAGTTTGTTTTAAATGTTTGCGTATTTGTTTCAGATTGAATACAATGGTGAGCAGATTGAGGGTAAGTTCTGTTAATGTTTTCTGATGGCTTTTCTGAACTTCCACAGTTTACATGCTTAAAACCAGTCACATCTAGAGTCCTGCCTTATGTATAATGTCTTTCCAAAACTACCATTACAGGCAATCAAGGTCATTTACAGAGAAATGTATTAAAATATATATATATATATATATATATATATATATATATATATATATATATATATATATATATATATATATATATATATATCTAAAGGGCATTGATCAATGGTAATAGAAATATTCAACAGTTCGTCTTAGTGTCTTTATTTATGTCGTTAAAAACATGAAAACAGGTTAATATAGTAGCATGCACAGGGGTAGTTGGGGTCAGGGTTGGTAAGTGACGCAATCAAATATGAAGACAAAAAAGCCCGATACCGGATATGAGCCAGCTGCTTCGTACAGTAGTATAAGCGTTATGCTTCAGTGTGGAAGGTCCCGGGTTCGCGTCCCATCTGCGTCTCTGAGAAACCGCAACCTGACAGAACTAAGATCGCTGCAGTCCTTCCATAAACTAAATGGCAATACTATGTTGACTGGCTGCTGTTAATCTCAAATGTGAGAAATCGAATTATTTAAAAATGTAAGGGTAACGTTTATGTAAACACTTCTGTTTGAAGAAAGACCAGAACTCTCTGTCTTTGCTTCCTTCCCGAATGCAAAGTGCGTATCAGAATTATTTCCTTGGTGATGGATATTTAAATATGAGATCGCAGAGGAAACCACAGAATACCATTAAGCGTGTAACAGAAGTGTGCTGGCAATAAACGTTTCCAGAGAAACTGCGAAAATTGACATATGAGGGCAGAAAAAACCCACCTGAGCCTAAATTGAATTCTGTTATTTATATTGCTTTCGAAATAAAATACCTTAATGCCCAAGTAGAGCCTAAAGATGGCATTTCTTTTTTGAATACATTCTAAAAACACACACACGTTGTAGTAACCATGTCACGCAAAGCGCTAGTAGTAGCTGCCATTATGGTTGCTAAGCAACGGATATGCGCCACACAAAAACCTTTATATTAATGAGCCTTTATTAGAACATGGCTAAATGTCTTACCAGTTTCATTCTGTGACTGAACTACACAATATGTGTAATGTAATCAATGCATGATTAAATGCAAGATCGTGTCATATAATTTCTCCCTCTGCTCGTGTCCCTGCAGACTTCAAGGAGGCTTTCATGCTGTTTGACCGAACCCCCACTGGAGAGAATAAAATCTCCTACGCTCAGTGCGGAGAGGTCATGCGCGCTCTCGGACAGAACCCCACCAACGCCGAGGTCATGAAAGTGCTCGGCAAACCCAAAGCAGAAGGTGCGAGAGCGCAAGGATGTTCCCTGCAACATTGTATACTGGGACAGCGCGTACTGCAGCCTAACCCATGCAAGCACACGTCATAATTCACTGTAGGGATAATAGAACACTGTTCTAATGACTGAGCATAATAACATCTTGGGGTTCGGTGACCTTTCCTAAAAGTTTAGTGCTTGTGGTTTATGAATGTCGCGCAGAACCCCTTGATGAGATTACCAAGCAATATTGAGACACGCTGCATTTCATTAGACATGTGATGGCTCTAACATAACATAATCATCAATTGCAATATGGAAAAGACTGACTACTCACTAAACGATCCATTAAATGTATATCATTTTGATGTACACACAGAATTATCATACTGACTAGAAAGAAGAGAATCAAATATGATTGTTAATCTAGAGAGAGAGAGACAGAGATACCATGGTAACCACACAGTTGTTTCTCTTTAAATCTGATGTCTTTGTGATGTCACACCCTATATAGCTAATGATGTACCAATCTACTGTTCCTTTCTATTTAAAACTTCATGCATCATGGTATCTAGTCAATGTATCCATTTAGTTTCTTGTATTCTTCTATACTGAACATTATATAATTTTATTTTTTCTAAAACCACAAACTTTAGGTCATCCACGGTGTGTCCGTTCCTTATAAAGTGATGAACTATTGATAACTGCTCGAGTGATTCAAAACACATTTTTATTAGAAATAAACATTGCCATCTATTATTGTAAGTTGAGTATTAGGAAAAGCAAATAATTAGCCTAAAGCAAAATTCACACTAAAACTGTGAATTAGAATATAACAGCGTCAGCCTGAGTGGTCCGGACGACCCCGCAGTACACAAGACACTGTACCATAGTTTTGCTTGTGTGGTCCTGACCACTGCGACATCAGAGCGCTGTGTGGTCCAGACCAAAAGCCATAGAATGCTACAACCCATACTGCATTATGGTATTGTTAGTATGGAATTAAATATATAGCTCAATATAGCTGGAATATAGAAAGGATACGATACGTCTCGCGGTGAAATCGGCTAATAAGCTTGCTTGTGTTGCTTGGACAGAGATGAACGTGAAGATGATGGATTTTGAGACCTTCCTCCCCCTACTGCAGCACGTCTCAAAGTCCAAGGACCGGGGGACACTGGAGGACTTCATTGAGGGTCTCAGAGTCTTTGACAAGGAGGGCAACGGCACCGTCATGGGCGCTGAGCTCCGCCACGTCCTCGCCACACTTGGTAAATTGGGCGTTTTTTTTAAAAAAATGATAGTTTGGGCAGAAATGATGACGTGTGGTGATAGCGCAATATCCACTTAAGATACACCATACAGTTAACAAAAAAAAAACATTTACTGAAGTACGGAAATAGTATTATGAATAAGGCAGCATCTGGGTTCAGATATCTATGGGGTTAGTTCTTTGTAGCATCATTACTGTTGGTATTGTCCTCTAAAGCGGTTAACCCTTTATCTACCAATCAGGCGAGAAAATGTCAGAAAATGAAGTGGAACTACTGATGGCTGGTCATGAAGATGCCAATGGTTGCATTAACTACGAAGGTAGAGATCAAAGGCACACACCAACTTTATTTTACTAACTCCCTTTATTTTCTTTCTAAATTCTTCATAATTTATCTTTGTAGTTATAATTGTATTCATAGTCTTAGCAGTACCACCCTTAGCAATAATAATAATAATAATATAATAATAATATAATAATAATAATAATAATAATAACACATTTGGCACTATGTCGCTAGATTCTTGCGCTAGAGTACCTCGAGTTATTCTCAGGTGTTTCATTTGCAGCTTTCAAATTGATTTTAAAAACATACCCTTTGTCCAGTAACATTGTTTGCAAAAGTGAATTCTAAAAACATGTTTGCATTTCTTTTCAGCTTTTGTCAAACACATCATGTCTGGTTGAAACTACACTTGCAAAGTAAGTTCACTGTCTTGTGTCTAACCCAGGTGAAATCTTGTACTAGTCTCTACTTGGGAAAGTTGCATATTTTAAGCATAACTTGAGTTGCACTGTCCCTCATAAAAGTTAACCATGGTATTTTGCAGTTATACCATACTTTTCCCATGATTATACTATGGATTTACCATAGATTACCATGTGTATTAATATGATTTACCATACTTTGCTATTTACAATGCTTACCTATGCTTTACCATGCTTTCACTGTGCTTTACTACACTTTTACTTTGGGAAACTTTTATAAAGGACCTTTGACTGTAACTAAAGTTCTAATATTCCTTTGCCACATGTAATAAAACATTGAGACTAGCAATAATTAAAACTTGAAAAAAATATAAAACAACAAATGTTTCTGTTTTTTAGGAACTTGAAGAGAGAACCATCTAAAACCCAAACTTCAATGAAAGTTCACATTTCCCAAGACCTGAAACATTTACTTACAAAACCTGCAAACAAAGCTGGTAATGAGATCAGCAGTATAGCACACCCTGCACCCTGTGCGCAGCATTTTTTGAGTAAAAAGATTTGTATAAAAGAAAATATATATATTGTTCCGTTGTCTGATGTTTTATTTTTTTTTTTTTTTTCTGTGTCGTTTCATCAATTAAAGTGGACAAAAAAAAGTGGATTATCTTTTTATTTACAGTGTATAAACAGGGCTTCTCAAACTCGGTCCTGGGGACCCCCTGTGGCTGGTTTTCATTCCAACCGAGCTCTCAGTTACTTAACTAGACCCTTCATATTACTAATAATTTGCTTAATTAGACATTTTTACTTGTTCAAGTAAGGGTCTAGTTAAGTAATTGAGAGCTCGGTTGGAATGAAAACCAGGAGACGCATGGGGTCCCCAGGAGTGGGTTTGAGAAAGGAATGAAAATGAAGTTCATTGTTCTTTTTAAAATGTTTGGGAGGATGTTACCAGTCAGCCCAGAGGATTTTAATGATTTACTTATGCAAAACAATGTCAACAGGCTTGCTTTTCAGACAGTATTGTCAAACCCATTTTACAATAAAAATATAAACATAATTATCATTCAGTTTGTCGATACTAGGTTTTAAAACACCTTGATAGAAAATGAAACCGTTGTTTATCTTATAAATACAGAAAGATCAGACAACTACTTATTTTTTGGCTAGTTCTGAATACATGTTTTTGCAGCTGTTGCCTTCCTCTATAGCCCACCACCCCCTTAACAGGGCAGCAGTCTCCCCAGGGCTCTAGAACTATGGAATTAAAAGAAGCAGCTGACATCAGCAGCTCTGGAACACTCTGATGCTATTGAGGAATTTCTCACAGATGAAGGAGGCCTGTATAAGTTTCTGATACCTGATCCAGAGACAATAGGGATGTCCTTTTATAGGTTGGGTGTTTGACACCTATGATGACGAAAATAACACCCTTTTCCATTCCACTCAAGGGCTTTGCCTTATCTATAATGAAGAGCTGGATTGTTGTCATGGCTGGATTCTTACAGTACAGCCCTGATTAGCAATTATCTCTGCCAGCAAGATGGGCCCATTCTCCAATTAGGTAAATGCTGCTAATTGGGTAGCGGGCCGGTTATATAAAAAAAAAAAAAAAAAAAAAAAAAGCATGGTGCAGGCGTGCAGGCGTGAATGCAGGTGGGCGAGCGAGCGGGTGGGAGTGCGGGAGGGCGTGCGGGCGGGCATAGGTGCATGCAGGCGGATGTTTTTTTGGGGGGGGGGTTCAGGGGGCTCGTGCCCTATTCATTTGTTCCAGTTTTTTGGTTTCTTTAAATAAACATGCGCACCAGCGCTTTAACTGCAGCTTTCTGTCTCTTGGTCAGTCTGTATAGACAGTTTGTTTTTTAATATATCACCAGCAGCATTATCTCTGGCTCCCTTTATTTTGTTTTTACACATTAATGCTGAAATCAGATGTTTTAAATATCCAGCTGTAGGATACAGTAATCCCCAACACATAAAACAGCTGTTCATTTTATATAACTTGAAACAAGTTTGAACTGAAAGAGAGACTGTGGAGACTGAAAGAGTCACGCAGGAGTTCTGCTGCTGCCAGATCTATTTAGTGAACAGGAAGTTTTATTTGGCAAAGCTGTGCAATAAAAGAATCCTAGCAAATGAATATTATCTTAACTGAATGTTCAATTAAAATATGAATGAACCACAGGGAATTAGATTAATGGTAATAAACCAGGTTCCCCTCACACCCCTACGAGTAAATACACTTCTCTCTTTTCATTAAGCTAGGATTAACCCACGACAATTCAAAATATCTTTTTTGAACAGAGCGTCCGATTTTTGTATATGATGTATGTACTTCCAGAATCAAAATGAGAACTAAGTCTTGGAAACAAAAAAGTCAACAGCATAACAATAAAGGTATTCGGATACTGTTGTCAAGAGGCCAGCAAAATGTGTTTAAAACCATGGCTGTATCACCTTGCACTAGTCAAGAATTTGTAAGAGAAAGTTACAGTACAGCATTGAGAAGCCAATCTTTTTACTTAAGGCAGATCAATTTGAAATAGTCCCAGTGCAGTTTGTGTTCAATCGATTGTCGTCAGGGTGCAGCTGTGCAGTGCAGCATTTACTGGCAGGCTCCACAGGGGTCTGGGTGCATTCATTGAATTATTATTCAGCATTTCTGAGGACACTTTTCTCAAAATCAATTAACTTTAATAAGAGGTAGGAGTACTCGATTGTACTATATATGACAAGTGAGTCAATACATGTGTCATTTCAACTATTGTGCATTTATACAATATGTTGCAATTTTATCTGTGTAAAAGCAGTAATCTGATATGGTTTGGGCTCATTCCAATCCATAATACAGGGTAGACCAGTCATTTAACCTTCATGCTGAGAACAAATAGGTCATATTTTGGAGAAAACACGACCTCTGGTGGTCTTCTAAAGAATTGTATGTATGTCAAAATTGCATTTTTAAGTACAGGTATCTATGGAATTGAAACTTGGTAAGGACATTCTTTTACTCAAATAAGAATCCGGTCACAGAGGCCCCAATCTCAACATGCTTTACAAACTACTTTAAAAACAAAACTTGACATTCTTTAGCAAAGTTTATAATCTGATTCAGTTTATGTCACACATATATTTTTAATGCACATAATGATGACGTTGAGGATCATGGCTTTGTAGTAATCCAACACAATGGGCTTCTGTAGCATAACCTTACATAAAGGACACATCTTTCTGTGTTGGACCACACGCTGTATATAACAAGGATGGGGAAATTTCATATGACCGAGAGCTGCCAGAGCACAAAGTATCTTTATATGCAGATGACCGCCTCCTATATATTACAAAAACCTAATCTCTTCCCCTCCACATGTTTTGTCAATTTTGGACCAATTTGAGAGCTTCTGTGGTTACAAACTAAACTTACATAAAAGTGAACTATTCCCTATCAACACCTCCGCCTCGTTCCTACCCTCTACGCTCTGCCCCATTAAGAAGGTGTCTGGTAATTTCAAATACTTGGGCATATCAGTCACACCTGCATTGTCCTCCCTCCTCAAGGCTAATTTCACACCACTGCTTGAACACAGTCGACACGACTTTGCCCACTGGTCTGCTCTACCCCTGTCACTTGCTGGTTGTATTAACCTGATTTAAATGATTTTATTCCATTTAACTAGCACTTTTTTTAACTTGAAAGGTGAAGAGGCTTTTTTCTTTAACAAATCCACAGTTTTTAGTTGACTTGGAAAATGAATCAATTTAGGATGACGTCTCAGATATAAAGTAGTTTGTTACATACGATTTGTTTTGTAGTGTACTGTGCATATTGAAATCTTTATTAACATCACCTAGAGTATAACTTGCCACAATAAGTGCAGAAGTGATGTACAGTTGTGAGTTTTTGTTGACTCAGAAATGTCTTCATCTAGACAGTGTGAGGAAGCCATAAAAAAAGGCCAACAAGATGCCGGATATATTGTGAAGTGTTGAATTTAAATCAAGGGAAGTAATGTTAAAACTGTACAATATATTAGTAAGACCTCATCTTGAGTATTGTGTTCAGTTCTGGTTGCCTTGCTACAAAAAGGATATTGCTGCTCTAGAAAGAGTCATGTCATGTCATATGCAGACAGGCTAAAAGAATTGAATCTATGCAGTCTTGATCAAAGAAGACTACGCAGCGACCTGATTCAAGCATTCAGAATTCTAAAAGGTATTGACAATGTTGACCCAAGGGACTTTTTCAACCTGATAAAAGAAATAAGAACCAGGGGTCACAAATGGAGATTAAACAAAGGGGCATTCAGAACAGAAAATAGGAGGCACTTTTTTACACAGAGAATGGTGAGGGTCTGGAATCAACTCCCCAGTAATGTTGTTGAAGCTGACACCCTGGGATCCTTCAAGAAGCTGCTTGATGAGATTCTGGGATCAATAAGCTACTGACAACCAAACTAGCAAGATGGGCTGAATGGCCTCCTCTCGTTTGTAAACTTTCTTATGTTCTTATGTACAACAGATATGCCTGTTTTGCTGAGAAACTGGAGTACTGGGTATTGCATTGATTCAATAATAATATTATTTTCCACTACGCTGTAACTGTGCACGCCATCGTGATAATGAAAAATATCAAATGTTGTAAACGTACACATGGCATTGGTTTGTATGCTGTGTCTGGAACAAAGCCGTACAGCAACCTATTTACATATAAGCTTTTCATATTACGCTTTGCCAAAATGATACTAAGTGTGTTATTGATTACCTTATTTTAACCAGAGTGTGGTAGGAACCAAAGTGATATTATTAGAAGCTTGACCCTATTGACTCCATTATCAGAGTGGTGATAATAAGTGAAGGGGCTTTAAAAAGCGTGATATTAAGTGGGGTTGACTGTATAAATAGAATTCAATTAAATGAACTAGTTGAAATGATTTGTATAATAAGCTATATGTCAGCTATAGACTTTTCCCCCTCCAGAACCTTATCCCAATCGCATATTAAAATGTCTTCAGTCATAAATCCCTATACAATCTATTGAATAGAGCACTTTTCTAACCATCAGACTACAGCAGATGCCAGGCTTTTGAAACTGCAGAACACAATGATAAATAATCATATCGTAACCCCAAGACCTCCCTGTTTTATAGTAATTTGATTGGACTCAGTCGGATTGGTTGCAGACGGCGGCATTTAATAACATCAGTGATTTAAAGGTCTAGAACTGACAGATCATTGTCCTGAAAGAAAAAAAAAACACGTTCTGTGTTTTTTGCCTACCATGAACGATTTGCTCTAAATGTTAAAACTGAAACAGATTGTAGTAAGCTTTTTGAGCACTGATTCGAGTCTCCACTTATTATTAAAGAGCGACAAGTTTTAAATTGAATGTCAGACTTATTTGTTTTAATTTATATATTTTTTTATTGACTCTTTACCCGTTCATGGTGTTTTGCTTCTTTCTGAAGGCTGCGTTACCGTTAAGAAAACTCATTAGAAAGCATGAGATACTTCATGCAACTGCGTTTATAGCAGTATAGCACAGTAAAACAACAGCAAAGCTTGATGCTTCATAATTGAGGCAGTTGCAAACCCTATTTTACAATAAAAGGAAAGGAGGCTCCAGTGTAAAACTGATGCGTGGGAAACCCAAGAGTCAGCCTGCAACCCCCTCTGTCCAGCAATATTGAATCACTAAGACAAGTGGTTTATAACTGTGGGATAAATTCACTTTTACTAACAAAATAATAATTCTGTTTTTTTTTTTATTATTTAAACTTGTGGATGTACAGTGCAGAGGGTACACACATCTCTGCAAGATAATATTGTAAAACATAGTAAAGTGCGTGGCAAATACCGTAAAATTACCGTGAAAATGTATACATGTCTATCATATTTTCTCTTTGTATTAAACGTGCATAATGTCACTGTCAGACGTTGCTATAGCGCCCCCTCCCCTCCTTCTAATAGAACTACAGGAATCAGTTGCCTTCTCACAGTCACCGACTGCAGCTGGAGAGACAATAACACTGTCTGCTACACACAGGTAAGCAAAATTGCTTCTCATTTGAGACAGTAAAACCCAAACCGAACGTAATTAGCATGCACCTAACAGACAGGTGCTTGCATTCAAGTCATTGCCATTTTTTGTTTGCAGTCGTTTTGACAGGATTTGAAATCGGCGTTTGGGTTTGTCGTCGGGTTGACATAATAATATTTTCTTCCGCTGGGTGGGAGAGACTGGGCCTGCCTGCATTGACAGAGCTTCTATCACCAGATCGGAAATAATGCCTCCGTCCCCACTACAA
The DNA here is from genome assembly GCF_017654505.1 of Polyodon spathula. Lineage (NCBI taxonomy): Eukaryota > Metazoa > Chordata > Actinopteri > Acipenseriformes > Polyodontidae > Polyodon > Polyodon spathula. The sequence continues at coordinate 42,432,367 of NC_054545.1, forward strand.
GGAATAAAGAAATTCCGATTCATTTATGCGTTTAAACAATTTAATAAACCGCCAGCTGTCTTATTTACTACGGTTTGAGATTCAGCCTGTGTTTTTTTGCATCGCTGAATTAAACACGTTACGAATAGGGTGCATTAGTGAATGGCCAGAATATAAGTAACGTATATATGCTAGAATTAAACCATGTTTTATTTATCATTTTTGATTGTGTGCATGCACTTTTTGCTAATAATGTTGCGGAGCATTACATATTAATGTATATGCTTTATTAAAAAATAAAAATAGCTATATATCGTATCTACATTTACTACCATCACTTCTACAATATGAGAACGTTTTAATATAGTACTAGAAGCAAAGCTTCTGTTATAGTTAGCGCATATTGGCGGTTTATGTGTTTGCATATTGAAATGGCACATACAGGTATTTGAATGAGAAACATTGGTAAGTTGAATGCATAGGCGGGACCGAAGAAAGAAAGCGAAACCTTGTGCTGAGGTGGTGTAATACTGCAGTTCATTTTAGCTTTTATTCTAGATCTTTCTGCGCGAATGGTTGAGTACAGGTAATAACAGAGTGTCGCAATTCGTGTGCAAGAAAGGCAATCGCACATCCACCTTGCATTCTGCCGATTTTGTATTTATTGACGATCTTTTGTTCGGATGGTACTTTTGCTTTCCGTGGTGGTTGGTGCTGATGCATGCGTGTCTGCAGCTGTGCCGCGTGCCTTCGTGCGCTTTTTTTTTTTTTTTTTTAACAGATATGACATATTCTGCATCATCAATTGTTCAAGTGAAAAAATTACGCAATATGTTTTTTGTCAATTAGTGTTGTAATAGAATCGTTTGTTTAGGCTAATTGTTTTCAGTGAGATTTTTTTTTTTGTACAAATTTTCTAACATGTTCTTCGTTATTTGTGTGTCTGGACGTGTGAACAGCCATATTAACAACATTGCCTTTCATTTCTGCAGCATCATGGCAGCACGCCATAGCTTTCACGTTTGTGCAGAATACATGCTCTGTAATCCCTTTCTCGATTGTGCGCCATTGGAACATTTTAAAACAAAGACTGCATTGCCTAACCGAATATTCTATTAGCATATTGTTTTCGCTGCAAAAATACATGATTTTTTTTTTTCTTTTCATAAACTAAATCGTAGGCCGAATTCTGCATCGCTTCAAACCCGCCCATGATACAAATGCTTCCTTTTCTAAATAACTTCTAATTGAGATAATAAATGCATTGCTTAAAAAAAAAAAAAAAAAAAAAACGATGTAGCACTTTCTAGATAATTCCTATTATTGGTGTTGTCCTAAATTAGTTTTAAATTCATTATAGAACGTGGATATTTCTTGCAGAGGGACACACCTTTTTCTTCCAGTGTGAATGAAAGGGACATGTCCTTTGAACCACTGGCTGGCAGAAAAGGGCTTGTAATTGAGAAGGGTATAAATGTGCATCTGGGGAAAAATAATACTATTATACATTATTTAGTTACATTTAAGGAATTGAAAGAGATTTCTCTATGGGAGCACAGATCTGTACAGTATGTGCTGCAGGCTGGGCATTGCAGCCCTGCAGTGTGTCAAGAGAGAGATGACTAAACAAAGAAATGCAAGCTGCTACCTGGTGTTTGAAGGAGTTGATGCACTTAATGCATAGGCTTTGTTTATTATTAAGATGAATCCAAGGCTGTTTAAGAACAATATCATTTGCTGTGCATGTGTGGACTTATTCAAGCCTGATAACTTTTGCACAGCATAGCAACTAGAGTGAGGCATCCTTTCAGTTGTCAACCCTATATAATTGCAGGCCTGTATCACCAGTGAAGGAAATAAGACCTCCAGTTAAACTGCCCTGTTCAGTAGTGCACCTTTGGTGTACAGCAATGTGATGATGTCTGTTAACATTCGTTAATTATTTAGATTTGCACAAGCTTTCTCCCCTCTTTTACACATAGGTGTGTTCGCTTCTTGCAGAAGTGGAAAGTTATGCATGAATTATTCAGCTCAGGAAGCAGAACTAAAAAACTGAGAATTAAAAGTCCAAATAGCGTTTTCTTAATCATTTTTACAGGTGACATCTGTAAAGGTGATCATTTTGAATTAGGCGTGCAATGTAACAGTATATTTTGTTAATGTAGACAGGGTGTGTCTTTTGTGGAGGATGCATACAGCTAGTGCTTTCCTTGTCCCTGCCATGTATTTTGTTTTATATAATACAAGACAGCAGATCTGACCGTAGGTGCTCAGTAAGCAGTGCATCTCAGATGTGATAAGTGATCATCAAGCCAAGCTGGAGACCAGATTTGCACACCCACGTCCTCTGAAGGAGGGGGTAGGCGTAGTTGTCGAGGACTGGTCATGTATCCCTCAGAGTAACTGAAACACCTTGCAGACTCATGAGATGCCCATGGTGGCTCCTCACCCTATGGCACACTTTGCTCCTAACTTTTGTGCCACTGTCCCACGACCCATGCATTTCTCCGTTTTTCAAATATAAAGCTAATCAGCATCCCTGTAAAGTTAGTTGATTTGGAAACTAACTGTACGTGAAAGAGACCTTTCTGTAAACATATACGTTTAAGTACATTAGGTTAATTAAACACACCAATTAGCGATGCACTCAAACCTGCCAGTCGTTTTAATGAGATCATTCAGCCAAGCCATTAGACTAACCTGAAAAGGCTTGTATCTGCACAGAATAATTCCAGTTTGTTTCTAATGATGGCTGTTTGTCTGGCTGTGTGTTATACTAAAAGGAATTGATTTAGCTCGATTGATTTTAGATAGTGGGTGTGTATATCCACACACACATATATACAAACACACATCTAAAATTGAATTCATTATTTAACTTAAGTAATCGAGTATATATATATATATATATATATATATATTCTATATATATATATATATATATATATATATATATAATATATACCCTAGATGTCAGACATATATTGGAAAGGGACGCAGACATGCATATTCATGGTAATCTATTCCACTGCAGCAGTGACCCTAAAATACTTTCTTGTTTTAAAAAAACAACCTGTATTGCAATATAACAGCATTGATTAAGGTACACTCCAGTCCTGTAGATGGCAGCAATAAGCCTCATATGCGGCTCTGCCAGCAATATTAAGGATCTTTACTTTTAGGCCCTGTCCACACTACATAACTGATCGAGAAACGTACTCAAAAACATTTTATTGAATCCAGCTCAAACTTTAGGGTCCCCACTGAAGTAACGTTTCATGTTTAGTCGGGTGTAATGCGTACACACACTAATGCTATTAGAATAGTTTGGTTACAGTTCCTAGCAGTGCAGTGAACAGTGGAAATTAATATAGTATCCCACCATGCACCGTATTTTATTTTAAAACAATGTGTTATGCCCCCTATTAACAGCGGTCCATAAGTGTTAAAAATTATAGAGTGTTTTCTTAATCGTGGTAAACCGAGAATCCGATTCCCAAGAGTCAAACTATGTTGTGCATGCCGTATTAGAGCTTTTGTAAACCCAACACATTATAATAAAAGATTAGCAGTACCAGCAGTGTCACATTATTGTGCTGGTTTGTCATGTTTACATGTTAATACCCAGCAGTCAGGGTGTGATGAAAAGCCTGATATTTTGGCTACCCATATAGTATGTGTTTGTGTACCGTAGCATTTCCAAAGCCCTCACCAACCCTCATTATAATGTTTAACCCCCCCCCCATACATTGAAGTGCCTGCTACAATTTTACCAGGTGTGTCTAATTAAAGAATTCAATGATAATTTCATATTGTGAATGAAACTCTTTCTGCAGTCTCTATAGCACAGGTCAGCTATTCTCTTTTTTTCTTGGCAAGTGTATTTTTAACGACTATCATAGGCTGGCTGTGAAACACAATAGTGCTGATTATTTGCCATGAATACTTTTCTCAATTAATATTTCATGGCTATTTTAACATTAATTAAGTAGTCTCAGTCAGGATTTGGCTGAAAGGGCACAGTCTGTAAATATTTCATCTGGATGAGCTCTGCAGAGTCCAGGATCAGTGCTCATGTAGTGTGTGCGCTTTATCATGAAACTACCAGGTTTTACAAAGTTTTTGTTTTCAGAGATAACAACAGCTCGGCCATTGTATTGGGTTTCAGCCGGACATGTGAATACTGTATATAGCAATCATGCATGGGGAAAAATAGGGTTTCTGATACTAAGCCACTTAGAGTTGAATGGCTTGTGCTATTGAATCACTGACTGTGATACAGTCTCTGGTGGTTCCTGTTACAGTGCCCTGGGGCTCAGTTCACATCTCATGCTTGATTTCCTGGTATTCTGTGCAAGGCACTGTCTCTACACTGTTCCAGTATCTTGACAACTTTGTGTGGCGTAACGCTGTGCAAAGGGTTTTTTAACTATATCGTCGGCATTCAACTAAATTCTGCACCATTAGAACTTGTATTTTATGTTCTACAAATGCTTTAGATTTTTAGTACGTTAAGTATCTTAAACTGTATAAATACCATTTACACTTTCCAAAGGATAGAGAAAGTCACTTAACCTCCTTGTGCTCCGTCTTTCGGGTGAGACTTTGTTGTACGTGACTCTGCAGCTGATGCATACTTCACACACCCTAGTCTCTGTAGGTTGCCATGGATAAAGGCGTCTGCTAAATAGCTATGGTCAACCAAGTAGCATTTGTTATTGTTATTTTTAATTATTCTTATTTTAATCTCCTCACCACACCCGTTCTCGACTCAAGAACACACAACCCTGAGTGAGTGAATTGTGCAACTATTTATACAGTTATGCCAGAATCAATTACTAATGAATTACTAACTTGAATCCCAACACGTGAACTAATCTGTGCAATCCCTGTGCTCACATACTAATACACATTTTATCAACACGTGAAGTGATTGTGCAATCCCTGTGCCTAAATACAGCTCTATATTTTAAATCACTAGTGCTACACAGACCCATTTATATACCATGTCCACATATAACTGACAACACAAAACACGCCACATACAACATAAAACACAAAATACACACAGGGGCAGGGCACTGCCACAGTTCTGTGAACACAAAACAAGAATTGCAATGACTTTTTAATATGGTGTTCCTTTACACATTTTTCATGTTGAAAAGAATGGTGCTTTTAAATCCCTGCTGTAGTTGGTGTGTAGCGAGAGTAATAGTGCACTGAACATTTAAATTGGATCCTGTTCTCATATTTTCCACTGTGTTAAAGATAGAACTGAGACAGAATGTTCCAAGCTTATAAACCATTCCAGTTCACCAAAATACCTTTCAATCTGTTAGACCCTACCAGCACTAGGTCTGCATGAGAATTGCACTAACTATAGTGATCTGCAGTAGGCGTAGCCATCGATGTCAGTATTGTAGTGATGAGGTCATGTTGCAATCCTCCTCACATGGCTCTGAAAACTAGGTCAAACCAACAACAGCAGTCAACCATGAAAAGTTATGTGCATGTTACTGCAAAATGTTATAAACACATACTGTACAGGGTCGGCGAATCTGTGTCAGTATATCTGTGTGTTCAACAAAACGTTTTGTCATCTTAATAAGAACTGTTACAAAGCTACATACTGTACTGTATAGGAAGGTAAAGCCCTAGGATTGGGTGCTTGTATAAGGCAACATGAACTCTGAATAGAGACCGTTGTGCAGAATTACCTCTGTAACAAAACAATGGTAGGTAGAAATCAGAGTGTATACCTTGTAGAATGTATTGGTTATTTCTATATCTTAAAAAAAAGTTTTAAAAAGTTAATAATAATAATAACAATAATAATAATTAAAATCAACCATATTTAAAACCTTATCTTGGCAAGTAGTTGGTGTGTCTAACTTATTTACAGAATTCCTGTAGAATGTCTAAACTCCCATATTTTAGATTACATTAATGGTAAAATATTTATGGCCAATAATGTGCATCTTTGTACAAATATATGTTTTCTATATCTCCCACAATAGCAATCACATTTTTTTAAATTAAGATCATGTTTGTCTCTGTAAAGAAAAGAATACATGCGTGTAGCGTATTCTGTGTAGTGCAGTTGATGGGCGAGGCAGCTGGATCTACACCAGGAGATTGAGTGATTGTAGCTGGCAGGCAAGAGTCACAGAGCGGGGACTTCAAATTGCAAAGCGAGTCCAGGGCCAGAAGATCTGGAGAGAGCTGCACTAGAGTTCTGGAGAGCTACAGTCACATTCCCACAGCAGACCTACAGTCTCATCAGTGCAGCGGAAATCCGTGAGACCTTCAACAGATTCTTGGTGTTAAAATCACTATACAGGACTGTCGGAGTTCCAGTACCTTTTGTATGGTGGGGTGTCAACACTGCTGTTAGTATATATGTTTGGTTTTCTAAAGGAATTTAACACTTACAAGAACAGTACTATCAGTGTGTTACATACTGCGGTAAGTCATGTCCAGCTTCAGTAAAACTGTCAGCTTTTTTTGAGGCTTTATAAAACCAAGCCAGTGATATACAAATCTTTAACGTTGGTCAAAACGGGGAGGTGGCTTTAACAGTAAAGATTATTTCTTAGAAAATACATGTAATTACTCTAGGTCATTAAATATGGGGGTTTTGTGTGACATTATATATATATATATATATATATATATATATATATATATATATATATATATATATATATATATATATATATATATATATATATAAATTTTGTATTTATTTATTTATTTATTTATTTATTTATTTTTGGTTGGAGAAGCACATTTTAATGGTTCTTAAAACGATTTAGCCTAAGTGCTATTCTATATTCTAGATCGTCTTGCAGAGCTAATTTTGTGTAGGCTGAGGACAACCCAGGGTTAGACACTGCTGACAGATGCTATGAATGGATCTTGCATAACACCCCTGCTAGGGTAAAATTATTTTTAAGCTCTAAGTTGATTTTTCTTTCAGTGTCTCTCTCCCTCTCTCTCTCTCTCTCTCCCTCTCTCTCTCTCTCTCTCTCTCTCTCTCTCTCTCTCTCTCTCTCTCTCTCTCTCTCTCTCTCTCTCTGACACACACACACACACACACACACACAATATATTGAGACAGCTTGTCTCAATACCGAATGTAGAGTACTGTTTATTTGGGATAGAAGTAAATGCTGCTGCATAGCTACTGTAGTGTACCTTTTCACTTATACAAGGAAAGAAATAATCAGGATTTGAATCACGTTTAAAAATGTGTTTTTACTTATTTATATATATATATATATACCATTTTCAAGGTGGATTTTGCTCGACAGCTCCAAATGTACAGTAAATTGGTTGCTTGAGAAAAAACTGTATTCACTCCCTCTACTGGTCAGGATACTGTATGAACATATGACCGCTTGATTTTGGTTACATGGTTTGGGTTACTGCATACCCAAAAAGGAAATGGAGGGGGGGGGGGGGGGCAGCATTCTTTCCCCTTATTAAGAAAGACATACAATTGCTGAAACACCAACTTAAAAAGCCAAAACTGTAACCGACATTCTAAAATATAAGGCGCTACAGCAGTGCTTGGTTTTGTCTAGTGCTAGTCTGTGGCACACAAAGCCTGTTTAAAGTGCACTCAGCAGCAGTCAGAGTCAGGTGGGTATTTTATTCCACTGCTCTTAAAAACCCTCTGTAGCCGCCAAGCACATCAGATCATGCCAAGCCCTTTTCTGCTGGTCCTTGTTTTTCCCCCTGTCAGTTCAGGACTTGTTGTTTTGATCTATATTGTCTACTGAACATCAGCTACAAGATAAGCCAATTCTTAAGGTTAAAGGTTTACAAAGTTGGTAAATATACTGCAGCTTCCTTCAGGAAAATATTGAAGATTTTTATTTTAACTGCTGAGTTTGCCTTAACATGATGTCATCAACAACAGACTTACAAACCTGCAGGTACATTTAACTAGGTGTGGGTTATTTATTGGAAGATTACAAAATAATGCCAGGCATCTGTCAGTGTTTTGTAAATGGTTAAGGCCTGATACACACTTAAACGCTAGTGGTTTGCTGGGTTGTTTGCTGGTATGAAGATAATGTTTCAGATTTATCAATTGAAGACACCATGGGGTAGATGTACTAAAGTGTTGCATCTGTCGCAATCGTTGCAAATCACATGCAAACCAGTCGGAAGTGTAGCGTGAAACATACTAAACAAACGCAACGCTGTTTGCATCATTTTAACAAATGCTTTGCAGCCACAGTTTTTATTTGCACTTTTTATGTAAACAGTATTTATATATATATATATATATATATATATATATATATATATATATATATATATATATATATATATATATATATATATATATATATTATTTTATACTGTTTATATATATATATATATATATATATATATATATATATATAAACAGTATTAAAATAGGTAAAATGAAGACGGAACAGAATGCATTGTACAGATGACGTTTGCATTTAACATAAACAATGTTATTTTGATTCTTGCATGTATAGACGTTATCCTTCGGGCTCCCTCGGCTGCAGCAAACCACAACTCGCGCTAGAGATCTCGCTAAGATGAAGCAAATAATATTTAAATTAGTATATAGCCGCTGTCTTCATTAACATATTTTTTTTTAGTGCATATGACGCTGTGACTGTCCCATCTTAGTGCATCTACCCCCTTGTCTCTTTGATTGTACTGTAATATAATTCCAGAATGCATACCAATATTTGGATAAAAATGAGGAGTAGGGTGGCTGACAGCAATCCAAACTAATCTTCTGTTTTATGAAATGGTCTCTCCATCTGAATGTTCCATGTGATCATGACTCACCAGAAACATGAAATTGCCAAAACAGTCTGAGATGGAGTCCTATTTGAGATACACGCTGCCGTGTTAATAATCTGAAACAAGGCCGGGCAGTGTCTGGCTCTCCCTCTTTGTATTCCCCTCGTTGATTCATTCCCATTGTTCCTTTTTTTTTTTTTTTTTTTTTTCCCTCGGCCCAGCAGTTCTGCTGCCAAGCTAGAATTCTGATGAGCTGCACTAAAGGTCTAGAATTGCTAAGTAGACCTTTTTATCGTCTGAGAATCTAGCTGAGACAACTGGCAACGGAAGCACTGCATCTGCCATTTTAGACTCGCTCTTCAACTCCATTACCATTGTTTCTATTAAGCTAATTGAAAAAAAAAAAAAAACTTTCTAATATCAGAGCTTGTTTTAGTTTAAGTCAATGAATGTGCTAGGAGGGACCCTATTTCAATAATTTAAACCACAATTATATTTCTAGCCTATTCATACCACAGAATATTGAAGTGAATGGCACTGGAGTGAGAATAGGAGAGGGAATTTAAATATCCCTTTCCATCAACTGAATAAATGAACCCAGTTCACACCAATTAGCCTCCACATCTTTGCACTTTACAGTATTAGAGAAATGTGAGTGATTCGTTAGTAATTTTCAATTGCCAGATATCACTAATGCCGTACTACTCCGAAGGAGTTTCATCCTGTACGCTACACATTGTAGAAAACTATTATCTCGTATCTTGTAAAGTGCTTTGTGATGGTGGTCCACTATGAAAGGCGCTATATAAAAAGAAAGATTATTATTAGGCCTATACTACTAGTTAATACCTCGCGTGCAGGGTGTCTCTTATTGAATAAGAGAGGTCATCTCGTGCAGTTTAGATGAGAGGAGCATGAAGCCAAGCTGAGCGGTTCTGGCTGCTCAAACTGTGAAGTGACGTCTCATACAGTAAGAGACACCTTACATACTGTATGTATTCACTTATTATTATTATTTGTTTCTTTAGCAGAAGCCTTTCTCCAAGGTGACTTGCAGAGACTAGGGTGTGTGAACTATGCATCAGCTGCAGAGTCACTTACAACAACGTCTCACCCGAAAGACCAAGATTAAGTGACTTGCTCAGGGTCCCACACAGTGAGTCAGTGGCTGAGCCAGGATTTGAACTGGGGACCTCCTGGTTACAAGCTGTTTTCTTTAACCACTGGACCACACAGCCTCCTAAATCACAGAAATGAAGGAATAGTTTTAAAAGGATTAAAAAATATATATTGGAATTAGGTGGTGTGTTCTTTGTAAGATATGTCTGTAATGTTTATAATTTGGGTTCTGATGAAGTAGTTGTTGTTCAGCAAGGACATTTTTAGGAAGTTGCAGTCTCACATGCCTTTAAAGCTCTTGTGCACTAGGTCTGGCTTGGCAGATATTGGATGGTAATTACCCACACTTAATTGGATTTGGGGTGCTCCTGCCAGGATAGCTTGTTTACCCTTCACAGTATTTGTTGTAGTCTGGCAGGGGTTTGGATGTTTTTTGTCCCCCCTGTTGTCATGTATTGTTTTCAGCATTATGTAGTGCAGCAGGGCTGGAATTGCATCAGCATTCTTTTACAGAGGGAGCTTTGCAAGGTCAGGCAGAAGTAAAGTCTCTTTTGTTACTAAGCTGCCAAAGATACTCTATCATGCACTGAATTCCGTGGTCATAGAAAACTGCTGGGGCCAGTTGTAGTTGCCCTTGTGCTACCATTGCACCTTACAGAACCAAACCATTGCATTACCTTTTGCTTTGTCATTGAAGATCAATTTGTACGTAGAAGTCAGACAAAGCACAGTTCAGCCCAAGCATAACAATTTAGCCCAGGGCGGTTAGCATGGTTTGTAAAATAAACTTTAAGCCAAAGTTTGTACAGTATTACTGTAAACTGAAATAGTGATTGCAATGTTAATACATCAAAAACCTGTCACTTGTCAATTTACTTTCTATGATTAGAAACAATGTATTGTAAAAGGCAGACTTAATATGGGAATCCTGCCTTTTCTTTAAAAAAAAGCTATTTCATATCTGTAGCACTGTATATAAAACATTGTATGGTCCTTCAGTGGGAGAAGCGACTTCCGGAAACGACATCCGAAATACTGTACCAAATCCTGTGGAGACATAATCTTTACTCAAGCACACCCTAAGGTCTTAAATGCCTCGTGCACATTGGAATTGCAGACTGTGCAAGGGTGCAGGGAACTCATGAGGCTCTTAACAAGCTGAGCCCTAGGGCTCAGTTCAGCAGCGCAGCATGCATATTACTGTACTGCAGAAAGCAAGTGGACAGATGGTTGTTAATTTCAGTTCAGGCATTCAGGCATGTTGACATACTGGTCAGCTTTAGAACTTACTGTACTGTACAGTGCAATATGTTGGCTAAATTATAAATTATAAGCCAAGTCCTTGGAAATGAATGTCTAGGTATAACCTGATCCCAGTTCCACAAGCTGAAAAATAATACCTCCAGTTTATAGTGGACATTTCAGAGTGCAGGTTAGAAACCACCCTGAGTGACCTGTATCAAGTGCATTTCTCCTGGGAAAACAATAACAATGAGATAAGTAATCATTACTTACTCGCTTTGAATTGATTTTGCAGGCACTGTAGATTGCATGAGACATATGTGCTGTGTGATTTTACTCTCAACCAACATCGAAAGAAAGAAAACTTGTTCAGTTAGTGTCGTGTCCCGGTTTCACGGAACACAAACAGAGAGTATCGTCTTGTGCTGTTTTTCCTCAGGGCTGAAATAAATGTATTTAACCCAATTAGAACATGTACTGTAGATGTGCTGCTTCTAATTCTGGGGCGAATGTCTTCAAAATGCCTGCATTGCAAAATTCTAACCACTTCCCACCTCTTCACTGCTATAGCAATGTAATTAGTAAACATGTGATTAACTACTGATTGTGTCCTTTTTAAACCTTTTCAGTGTCATGACTAATTTCATAATTTCAAATATAATGTTCTATGTGCTTATCTAAACAAAGAATGTGGGAGTAGGGATGGACGATATGTAATATGTATTAAAAATAATATCACAGTGTTTTCGACCTTACAGATGATAACGATATATATCACGATATTTTAAACATTTGTATCGAGGTTTACTTTTAATTACGTGCCCTGAAAAGGACAGTGGGGCAGCAGATGTAAAGAATTTTAATGATTTTTAAATTAACAGGTCTTTATTTTGCGTAGTGCCCCAGAACAGCATGAAAGTTTAATAAAAAATAGGACACCAGAAACAAAAGAATGAGACAAGCTAAGAACGTAAAGGCTGCATGTAACAAGAGAAGCACAAAAATAAATACACATGGTATCTGAGCAGAGTGTGCTGTACAAAAAAAGAAATTAACTAACAAAATAAAGTTTAACAAAATAAACTGTTTCATCTCTAAAAACACACAATGAGCACAAAAGACTTACTCCCTAAAGTGCTGGAAATTACCCGTAAATGCAAAACAGAAATCACGTCTGCCTTCTTTTGACAATAAATTTCCCCGAAATTCCTTCACCCACCAAACAACTGAAAACATGTTGTCACTTTTATGTAATAGTAGAGAACCTACCCCAGTTACTCTCATGCAGTGAAGTGCAATTCACCCAGCTGTCCAGGCTGTTTTAAGTTTTTTTCCCCCCCAAAAAAAACAAGTCTGTCCACAGCTTCAGGTTTGTTTGGAACGACTGCACGTGACAGTGTTTCCACGTGTGCTGAAGACTCTCTCAGATGGAGAATGCTGGAGTGCACAGGTATTTCTGTGCAAGTTTGCTCAGTCTTGAAGAGTTCACCTGCAGAGCATTCCACCAGGTCAGTGGATCTGATTCACTGTCAACCCAGAGGAGCAAGCAAGTAGTGATTCACTTCAAGATCTATTGCTTCCTTCTCAGGGACATTGGGGGCAGCTGTAGCTCCTGGCATGGTGCTCATCTTGAAAAATCTGCCCAAGGTCTTCTTGGTCCTTTTGGCTGGTGCTCCCCCTTCTCCTTGGGGGTTGGTCTCAGTGCTGCTGCTGCTGGCAATGCCAGTGGAGCTCCTTTCGTGCTCTCCAACTCTGACACCACTCTTGTTTGGATGGTGGCAACCTTATCCTCACTGATATAGTGCAAACTATTGAGCTTGTGCCCTTCTTTGGTACCAGGTCATCTCCTACATTTGGCTGGGAAGTTAAAACTTCCCTGATCTCGTCTGTTTCTCCCTGCTTACTTGTCACCGCCATCACATTGTGCAAGAGGAGCATCACTGGAGTGGCCTGGTGATTGAAATGCCCGAACATCGTCTGTGCGCGATGCCTTCCTCTTTACTTTCTCACATAATACCATTTTGGTTTATTTCATTATTTATTTATTTTCATTTAGCAGCTTGCATCTTTTTTGTATACTGGCGGGAAAAAAAAGAAAAAAACACAATATAATCCAACTCCATAATATTTTTATTGTGAATAAAATTATACCGGTATATACAATATATCACCCAACTTGATTCTTTAGTGGTATGAAGGGAGTAGATAACAATAGAACATGCACAGCACAAGACACCTGGCCCTATGGCTACGGCACGTTCTCATTTCTGTGTTTTTAGGGTCTGAAATTTGAGTTTGTTTGAGTCTGGCCTGCCCCCTTTGCTGTCAAGTAACGAAGCTCCCTCACCAAAACCACTACTTAGCAGAATGCAGGATGAGCACGCATTCATTATAATCCACAGTACATCAGTTCAGTTAATTAAAGCAGGGTACAGCTCAGTAAACATGTGCAGTGGAGAACAGTCAGGTTAATGGAGCAGGATGTCTTCAGTGGGATGCTGGAATCACTTGCGGCATTTTAAAATGCTGTGTAGAGAGACTTGAAAGATTCCTTGCTAGCTTCATTTATTTACAGTTTTTTAAATGACCGTTGAAGACATTGAGATGCAACATATCGTTTCTGTAAACAGAGTAGATGGGGGTGGTATCAAATTAATATAAATAAGTCATTACATTTGACAGGTGATTTCTGCAAATAAAACGAATGACATTTCATGTTGATAGTTTCTGTTGAAATTTGATTAAATGTATTGCTTTCTTTCCTTTATTACAGCTTTACATTATAGAGATGTGTGTTGTGCTAAACTCTAGTCAGGCACTGTAAGAGTGCTGTGGGTGTAGCATTACACATGTTCCATTTAACCTGGAATCTGCTGCATCATGTTGCAATGCGTGTGTTTCTTATCCAGTCACAGAACATGAAATGCTGAACGGTTTTAACTGATGTTGAGTGGCTAATACAGAAAGAGGCCCAGCTGTAGTATTAAGCTTTTTTGTTTGTTTGTTTTTTTAAAGAAGAGCAGTTTCTCAGAGAGATGGCCTGGAAGGCTGGTAACCAAAAAAATTAAATAAATGAACTGGTCCTGAAGTCTTTAAGTTGCTTCTTGCTAACACAAATTGCTTTATCACAGAGATACAGTACAATTTACTCAGTGCACTGCAATCTTCAAACATGGGTGAATGCAGAACAACTGGTAGTAGAGCCTTTGTTGCCAGTTTTACTCAACCCAGACCCCACGGGACCCAAATATCCCAGAACAGACCATCGCATCCTCTGAAATTAAAATAAAACATTTTAGTGAGCAAGTTGTCTCACATGTACAGAGGTTTCCCCAAATGATAGAAATTACCTGGGAATGTAGCAATATCGAATGACCATATGACAGTATAAATACTGTAGTGTAGGTCTGCTCTGCAGCCAGTTTTAGACCTTGTGGCTTCATTGGAGTCTAGTTTTGTTTACTGTAAGGTTGTTAGCACTTTTTGAATACTAATGGAGATTTATAAACAAGTGGCATAGCTGGGTTTTAAAGCTGGTCTTTAGTGTGTCTGACCTTCCTTACTTTAATTACATTACATCTGCTTCACTTCAGTACCAGTCAGGCTGTGGGCTTAATTGGTAAACATGCTGTGTTCAACAGAGAGCATGCTGGGAGATCTGGAGGTGGCTGCATGCATGGAAATCTTATGATGTCTTTATTGATCTGTGAAAATGATCCAGTCCAGTTCTAATGAGGAGAAACCATTTCCATTTGTGAAGGGGATGCCCATAACGTACACACGTAGGACGCGATCACTGCACAGAATACTGATATATTGTAAGGAAATAGATTAATATAAAGGCAGGTTTTACTGTATATATTTCTATCTCCCACTTCCCAGAGAGGAATGGGGCAGTAATCAGCAAATGTTCACACATCTCTCCGGAACGTTTTGTAGACCTATAGCAGACTTTTCACATCGAGTCACGTCGATAAACCTTTGTTAAACAATGATTCATCACATCACTATTTAGAAGAAACGACTAATAATTAGACGACTAGCAGAGGTAAGAATAGCCGAATAGGTCTATAGTGGCTAGTTTGTGATCGCACTGTTCTGAACGCTGTTTGTGCACTGTATGTAAAAGTGTGCAGATTTGTTTTTTTAAACTACACACCCACTCGATATATCGCGGGTGTGGGGGTCCAGTATAAATCTGCTATATATCAAGGGCCGCGATAAAGCAAGAGACCCCTAGAAAAATGAATAGGCCAATAAATAAATACTGTACAAGCACTCCCTCGTTTTATCGGGGGCGTCAGGTTCCAGAATAAATCCTCTACGCAACCTGCTTTTTCTCATCTTTCGTATAAAAAGCAGCACACCGTTTTAATTCATACAGCGGAGGGTAATTGCTTCTTCAGTCTCCAATTAATTTCATGAGAAATTTCTCTCCTTTCTGAAATGCACAAACCTGCTGCATTGAAATAGTCCATTCCCAATAACAACAGAGGAGGTTTGTTGCTAGGGAGCTGACGACACTGCCTTGGGGCTTTTGCTAGTGCACTGCTGCCACACGTGAACACCTTGTTGATTATAATAAAAACCGAGCAGTGGGTGTATTTATTAAGGTTCTAAAATGTCAATCGTGTAGTATATGCTAGGATTTCCTTAGGGAATCCTTGGGAAGGACACATTCCTTATATGTAGTAATATAAAAACAGTTTAAGTCCAGTTTTAGGAAGGCAGTGTTAATATGCCACAGATAACAGACCCTGAACCCAGAGAACTTTAAAGGCACATACAGTAGTTTGTTTAGCGCATCCTGTCATGTGAATAAAATTGGGAAAAGTACAACTATGGCCAAAAAATTTAGCATCACTTACAATTTTAGGAGTGAGACATAATAAAAAAAATAAAAACTATATGAACATAATTTTGACCTTTTTTTTAACATCATGTAATCAAAGATACTACAAAATGATATTTCAGAAGTAGTACAGTATTTCATGTTAGATTTCGAAATGTTTCAGTTTTTCGTTAAGTATGTGGAAAACTACAAAGCGGTGTGTAATTCAATTTGTTAACGGAACATTATTCAGCAGGTTTCATTCGACTTTGAGGCAAAATTAGTTCATTCTATAGGGTGATGCAAAACTTTTGGTCAGAGCTTTACACAGTATGTGACAGCAAAGAGGTTAAAGTTTACAATTATGAGTTTAACGACAAGATCCAGTTGGGATCAAGGGCTGCATTTAAAAGTTCTCTTCTGTACATGATTGCATATCAGTTGTTTTCTTCAGAGGGTGGGTCAGGCTGGTGGATTGAGATAAGAGGCTGTCTTGTGAGACTGGCACTTGGAGTGATAGATAAAGACCCAGCGTTCGTTGGAGGGCAACTCACCCTTAGAAGCAGGGCTCAGAAGTTTCTAACGTCTTTTACCGTCATTATTTAAAACGATGTCACTGGCGATCTGAACACGCTACACAAAAAGGTAGATTTGGCTGTTTTTTGCTCAAAATGATTGTAAAATATTTTATATCATTGGAGCCTGCATTTGTAGCTTTCCAGGATTCCACCAATTCTGTAGTGTCAGCATATGCTATGTCACAAGGCAGTGTACCTTTTCAGATTTGAGAGAATTCAGTTTTAATTTTTATAACAGCTGTTATAAAATATGTTTGTGAGAAATATTTAATGTTCAGTACTGAATGTTTTGCTGTCTGGCTGCCTACTATTATTTACTGGAATAGGTGAGCTTTTTGTGTAAGTTTTGTTTGTACTGTATAATAGAGTAATACTTTGAAAGTAGTTTTAACCAGTGAGACATAGCTATTTCCAATCAGTGTTTTCTAAATGAAACACATCGGTGCTCAGGTACAGTGTGGCAATACACATCCATTTCAAGTGTTTGTTTGTTGGTCTGTCTTGTAGTCACTGTGATATGTATGTTAATACAGTATCTCATAAATCATTTGAGATGATGGCTTTATAGAAACTCCTAGGGCAAAATATAGCAATGCGCTACTTTGTCCCTTGACCGCCATAGTGGCATTTTGGTTTGTGAATAGTAGAGACCTAACCCTTTGAGATATTGGCTTCATATTATGTGTATGCTAACTGTGTTGGTGACCGTGGAGTAAATGGGGGGCTAGTTTTTGTTCTGGACTAAAAAATAAAGTTGGCATTCAGCACAGTAGTCACAAGTTGTGTTTCCTACAGTCATGTTTTGTAAAATGTAGCATGCATGTTAGACAGGACTGCTTTAGCTGCCATTAGTGGATCATTTGCATTACAGACTTTGTTAGTGTTTATTGAGTAGACAAATAAACAAAAAAAACCCCCAAAAAATAATATTACAAGTCTGGCATCCAGATACCGTAAATTATAAATGTAATTACTGTTTACGCCTGTGTAATTTTACGCATAAAACGTATCACCACGCATAGGCGTGTAATATTAGATAGTGTTGCCACTAACAGAGAAGGATAGAGAAAAATGCCGGATCACACTGAGAAAATACCACGACAAAGGTCCCACGTTGCAGACACATCAGCAAAAGAGAGTAAAAGATGTTTTTTGTTTTGCACACTGTGAAGGTGGCACCCTATGCTATCCTGAGCGCTCTACCGCCAGGGGAAATTGCCGTCGGCTTGGTTTGGTCATCGACAGCTGACCATCTTCTTAGTTTGAAAACATTAACTTTCAGATACATAAATGCATTAAAAATACAGCTGGTGCTGTGCGCAGCAACTAGCTGTATAGTCTTGTCTTGTCCGATCGGAGGCGTTCTCTTTTGGAAGGCAAACAAAGAGTTCCTTTATTTCAATATTGGAATTTAGAAAGACTTTATGTTAAAATAAAAAAATATTCTGTTTTTTTTCAAATTTTTTTTTTTTTTTTTTTTTACTTCTGCTACTATTTTGATATCCCATATGGGAGATGAACCCAACACAACTGCACAATACTTTTGTTACTTTGCACATACTTGTACAGAGATACCGCATAATTTTGCATAGTTGTGTTTTTTCTGTGCATAATTACCTGGGGTGTAACTGTTGAGTTACAGAGCTTGGAAACAGGAAGTTTTAAGGATACCTCAGATGAACACCTCACCCTTTCAAGGGCCCCAGATGTCCAAAAAATAAAGACATGTTAAAGAAGTGACAGGATACACATGTCATGAATTCCAAACAAGAGGCTGCAGTACAAACTAGCAGTACAGTTTGCAGGTATATACTGTAGCACTTTAGAATCCCCCTGTGTGCAGTCAAGGCTGCTGTAGTAGCAGAAAGTAGGGCTGCTAATTTGATCATGCATTAGCAAAATAGCCTCCAATTTCGGAGTGGATAATTCAATAAAAAATACAGCTCGTTGTGCCCCTCATTACTTCCCTGTTCTTGGGTGCTATTTTATCAAACTTTCATGCACACTGAGGTCTTATAAAGGTGTTTCATAGTAAAAGTATAAGAATGTGTAATAAAGCATAGAGAAAGCATGGTAGTACTTAAACCCAGGGAGGTTTAGTAAGGCATATTAAAAAGCATAGTATAATAACCATAGAAAGCGCATGGTAAAACTGAAAAATGATGATAAACATGATAAACTTTAATGAGGGAGGGCACTCCCTTATCAATTTCAATACTACATATTGCTGTGTTTTACAGATTTGAAACTATGCTGTAGTTGATGTAGCTGTAATGAAATAGATCCCATCTGTGAGACCGGGGGAGGTATTGAAAAAAAAAAATATATATATATATATATATATATATATATATATATATATATATATATATATTTTTTTTTTTTTTTCTCGCCCTCGCTGTTGAAAGTGGATAGGCAGGGCCCCCCCTGTTTAAAAAGTGAGTGGGCAGCCCCCCCGTTTAGAAAGTGAGTGGGCAGGGCACCCCTGTTTAGAAAGTGAGTGGGCAGTGGCCTGTTGGCCCTCCCGTCTCCAACTCCTGTTCTTGGGCCTCTAGAGGAGTAAGGCTGGGGAACTAATCCACTGTGTCACTTACATTCTCTGTTTTTAATTAGCCTTCAGTATACTAAGTTTTACTGTGATTGTATCGATCCTCCCTTCAGTTTATCCTGCAAATGCAAAATACACAGAGGGAGATACAGTGAAGTGCGGTAATTAAAGTCTACAGCAGCGTTCAGGCATACAGATAAACAGGGCTATTTATAATCTGTTTGGTAATTTTAAAGTGACAGTATTCTGTATGTTAAAATGTGTGAATAGCTATTTTTAGTTTGGTACTCTTTTGGAGAAGTACTGCAGGTACAAGGCCTACATTTATTCATATTGTTAGAGGAACAACATACGTAGCGTATTGGTCAGGATTCTAGATTTGTTTTAAAGAAGACAGAAGTTCCTCATTAAAGGAATACATTGGTAGGGAGCACAGCTCCTGAGTGACAGGTCCTGCAGTAGCCTTGTCATGTTGTTTCATGTGTTGTCTGTGCACTTATCCTGCACAAATACAGCAATTAACACATTTTAACCCCTTTATTTTTATATGGCTATCAAGTGTTCATTTGTTAAAGGGGAAGTGATTTAGCCACAATTATCCATATTTTTGATGGAAGGTTTTCAATTAAGTGGATTTTTATTAAAAGGAAGGGTTATCTTGTATCATATACATTTTCCTAGTATTAATGTGTTACCTGTTTAATATCCCTTTGTGTCTTCTCTGTCATTTCATATATGTGCCAGGCTTACTACAGCAACTTCCTGCCTAACAATATTTTCTAAAAACACTCCTCGCCTTATTTCCCCACAAACAGACTTGTCTTTTCAGAAACCATAGGGAATCATACAGATCACACATAGTAGGAAATGAAACAAGTAAGAAATAAAATATTAGGAAACTGTGCTATAAATTGTACTGAAGTTGTGTGCTTTGTAAAGTCAGGTCATGAAAGTGTGTGAGTTGATCTTACCACCCAGTAACCCGAGATAGGTCCCCACTTTGAAGAAGGTTGGAAACCCCACGCCCACAAGGTACTTTACATTAAAGATTGTTCTCGTGTGTTTGTTTATTACCAGGCTAACTTCGTGTCAGCATGGCTCAGCAACACCAAGACTTTACAATGAATGCAGCTGCCACTGAGAGCCAGTCTCTACAGTTCAACTCAGGAGAGCCCATGGAAGCAGCCCCAGCCGAGACAGTCCCAGAGGAGGTCCCAGGGCAGGAGGGGCACGCTCCCCTCCAGAATGCTGTTCTCCCTAGGGTGGAGGTCAAGGAGAACGGGGTACCCGTCACAGCACACCTGGGATCAGGGGAAGGTCAAATGAAAGGTAATTGAGATCTGAAATGCTAGGTACAGCACTGCATGTTAACAAAGCAACTTGCACACCTGTTCACTGCAAGACTGTAATTATACATGATCTCTACCGAGTGACCAGGGAACAATCATTGTTCACAGAATGGGTTTAGGAGTAACAAAATGCCTGGGCACCAAATCCCTTATTATAGTGACTGTAGCAGTTATTAATGTAGTCATTGGGGGGGGGGGGGGGGTTCAATTTGGTGCTTTTATCAAACCACAGGAAATGCTGATTGTGAAAGGCGAGGTCCATCATGGACGTGCAGATGCACAGGATGTATAGTGCTGGTGGTCGGCACAGTAAGTCAAAGTGAAGTCTGCATTCTGCTTTTCTTCTGTAAAAGCTGTTGGTCATGTTGAACCAACAAATGAAACTGAATCGGCCTCTTGTGAGCTGCGTTTTAATCTGTCTGTAACAACATGCTTCACGGGTCTTCAGTATCTGATTGCAGCAGCACAGTCCTAATCCCGGGATCTGGGTCAATTCCTTAAAACTCATCGGCTGAACGCAAGCGGGCATGATGAAACTGCTCCGTTTTGACATGAAAATATCAACTTAGAGGTCTACCATTTCAAATCATTAGCCTGTCTTTGTCAGTGTCAGCAGTTTCACCATTTTCATGTTGTATACTGTACTTTGAACCGTAATATTTAAACATTACTGGGGCTAGCTATTTAAAAATTACTGGGGCTAGCTATTTAAACATTACTGGGGCTAGCTATTTAAAAATTATTGGGGCTAGCTATTTAAACATTACTGGGGCTAGCTATTTAAACATTACTGGGGCTAGCTATTTAAACATTACTGGGGCTATCTATTTAAACATTACTGGGGCTAGCTATTTAAACATTACTGGGGCTAGCTATTTAAACATTACTGGGGCTAGCTATTTAAACATTACTGGGGCTAGCTATTTAAACATTACTGGGGCTATCTATTTAAACATTACTGGGGCTAGCTATTTAAACATTACTGGGGCTAAAGAGTTCTTTTTAGTTTTTTTATCATGCTAATATTTAATGAATGCAGTCTATTGTTGTGGCTTTGAAAATTTTTATGGCAGTATAAATAAATAGATCCTCCTGTATTAATGTGGAATTCTGATTAAAAGGGCAGCAGTAGCACTGGGGCTCATAAATTAACTGATCAGTTTGTTCCATTTGGATCATACAGCACGCAGCACAATCTTCATTCTTCATATTCATATTTAGTCTTTAAAGGTGGAGAATCAGGAGCTTTTACCTCACCGCCCGCAGCTGACTGCAAGGTCATTTTTGCGAATCCTTAATCCTGGTGTATTAAAACATCACTTCTTCCCACCCTTGTGACCTTCCTTTGTATTGGCGCAATGATAACATTGCTATGGTGTGCGTAGTGCGTAGCCTAGCGTTCCCAGGCTTGCAGGCTTCGCTAGTGCGATCCTTCTCCCCCTTCTGAATCCCTGTGGCTCCACATGCAGGCACGGAGGGGCTGTGTGACCCAGCCGAGGAGCTCCATCGGGAGGAAATGGACTGGGAGGGAGTAAGTATTGGAAAAACCAATAGAAATGTTTACAGCGCACCTATAACTTAGCCCACTCCTCAACTACAATAATTATCATGGGAAAAAATGCACATACTGTATGGGTCAATTCAGCTTAATTGACTTCTTGTCATTTGTCATTTAATTTTAGTTTTAGTTCTATTACACACCACCATTGAGTGTTATATAGTTGTTAGTGATTTCCACATGTACTGTATTTAAATATTAACATAGCATGCACACTGACAAAGGGACCAACAGAGTTAACTGGACTTCATACTAATCATTTTTGGTTGAAAAACCTGCTGTAAAATGATAATATTATTTGAAAAAGTTATTTTGCTTAAATATAATTTGTTATTACTTCTTTTTTTTTCCAAAACTGCTGTTAGATTCTTTCAAAACAGTAAAAGTATCTAGCTGTATAAGACAGCTTCAGTGGTGACATATCCTGTTTCTGTGGTTTAGTAACACTGGGATTTGGACTATAAAAGCACTGTTTAAAATGGCATTGTGAAGTGAATATTTACTGATCTGCAGATGGGAGTCAGGTCCATACAGTGTTTATTGCTACAGATGTGTGGAAGTGTTTGCGCTGTAAATTAGTTGAACCTCTCTGTCCTATTGTTCTGTAAATTCTACAAGAATTTACAAACAAAAAATACTAATGTTTCAAATACTGTAATCCCCCATTTATTAGCGTGACGTGCATTTTGGATGTTACATTTTATATTGTCCATGTAATCGCTTAGAAGAGTCACAATGTACTAGGCCAGTGGTTTCAAACTAGGAGCTGCAGGATGATTTCAGGAGGACGCAATGCATGAAGTGACAAGACACCTGAAAATACAGCTTTCCCCAGGCTGGGAGATCTGCTGTTCGGATTCTTTGGGGTTATTTAGAAATGTAACATAATCTATTTTTGGTGCCCACGATAACGGTGTATTATAGGGTTGGGACGATTTACAATAACTTTAATATCATATCGAACAGAACTCACGGTAACAAAATGGCGTTATAAAAGTAATTACTGAGTTATCGGAAATGTACGATATTGCATTTTTGTTTCGTTGTTCCACAGGTAATTCCAAGTATTCAGTAATGTTGAATTAGTACATCTTGCAGTGTATCAGTGCAACCACCACTTCCTCCCTAGCGGCATCGACAGTGGCTGGGAGGCTTTTACGAGAGAAAGCAGCCGTGAGCACTCTCTTTCAAAACAGCATAACAAAGAAAAGTGCTACAAGTTCAGTATCTGTTTCGGGATTCTTGCAGAAAATGGAGGTGCCCTGTGTGCAAAATATGCTACACTGAGGTTATCATACCAACAGAAAACAATATTTTTGAAAATAATAGATAGGTGATGCGTTTCTCTTGCAGCCACGCATATACTGTAAACTATTCTATGTACATTTAAAATGGACTTATTATTTCTTTATTGTGTGCAATATGTATATAAGGTACTGTGTGGTATCACACCATAATGTGTACAGGGAAGACATGATTTATTTTGTGTGTTGCTGTTACCATTTACAGTAGCCTAAGGGCTAAAGCAAAGCAATGCACTGGGTATTCATTTGATTTTACTATCTGTATACTGTGTACTGTACAGTCATTCTTAATGTGTACAAGGAACACAACACAGGAATGGTATTTTAGCCAAAAGGGAAATACATTTCAAATAAACTGAGCAGTAAAAATGTGCGTGCATGGTTTTTTTTAGTTTTAGTTTTTTAAACTGTCCACGGTTTAGCGAGGGACTACTGCATAACCAGTGGAATCTAAATGAGCAAACTCCACGATAATTGCAATTATCACGATTTTTATCCTGCGATCATCATTTCAGAGATTTTCAATATTGTCCCAACCCTACTGAATTATACAACCGAAGGGGGTGATTGTAAGGAGAACAACATTTGACATGTCTACGGATTCATTGGCTCAGGTTTTTCAGTCATGATGTGCAATCTCATTGGGGGACATTAGCCAGGAAATTTAGGGAACCCCTGTGCTAGGCAATACAACTGTCATGGGTCACTCTGTATATGCTTAAACTGTAGTTCTTTATATTATGAAACCCCTGCCTTTTGCCAATTGTATGTTTATGGTGTGACAATTGTGTAACTAGCACAAATGTTTAAAAGTGAAATAATTCTCAGCATTTCTTGTAGCTGCACCCTTATGCATGGTATATTTAGACAGACATTTGGGCACTCTTATTAACCCTGTAGCAGAGAATGACTAGTACTGTGTGTCCCTCGTTAAAATGTACTGTATTTACATTTTATAAAAGGATGCTTCAGATGTAAAGGGGGTTAAAAAAATGTCTGTAGTTTTTTATAATAAATGTTTGCCTTTCAGTTGAGTTCCAGGAGCCAGGCACTGAGGAAGGATGTGAAGAGTCAGGGCCCGAGGTCTGCGAAGCTAAGAGCGCCCCCTGTACTGAGGGAGGTTCCCAGGGTACGCCCTTAAAGTATATACTCTTCTGCTTTAAGAGCCAGCAGCATCTGTTCAGCAAACCTAGTTTATTTACACTGCATTTTCAGTCATTGACCAATCATAAAAGTTAAGCTGGGCTTTTATTAATGTGCTAAGTTGTAAGCAACTTTCTCATTTAAATGGATTTTGGGATTACCACCCTGTTCATGCAGGGTGCTGTGTTGTATCCAACTCCATACAGTAAGTCTTCCAAATGAATAGGACATAGATTGTAATAACCAAAAAAAGGCAGGTCAATTTAGTTTTCTACTGCTGGTAGTTAACTTAGCATGGTATTTTAAAACACCTTAAATACCATTACAATGAACTTAAACATTTGCAAATTGGTGCTGCTGGATTTCCAAACCTGCTGTGCCTTGAAGAAGCAAAGTTGTGATCTGTGAATGCCAGTGCAGACTGAAGCTCGCCTTTTCCTCCTTTGCACTTTATAGCTTTTCAGAATCCATTTCACACCGACTCCTTTTTCTTCAGCTTTAATTAGTATCATATATATTAGTATGCCTTTGTAAGTGGGTTTCTCTCTTTCCTGGTCCTTACCTCAATTTTGTATGCTTGAGATGCCATTTTATTGTGTTGTTTGTTGCAGTGCTTCCTTTTATAAAAGCTGTTATCAAGAGCCATAGGTAACAGAGCCAAACTCCTTTCACAATATAAAGGGCTGTCTTATAGCAAGGGAGCATGGTGCTTGTATCTTTTTCCTTACTTTCTGATGATACAGGCAATAGTTCTGAGTGGTCAGCTTCACATGCTCTATAATATACTGTACTGGTGTTGCATGATTATTTCTAGAATGCGGAATTAGTCAGTGACCTAGAAATAAATATTTTCTCAGCAAGCTAGAAACACTCAATTATGGCAAACAATATGAAAAGCTAAATTAAAAGAGAAAAAAATACATTACATTAAATTGGTATTGAAAGCTATATACCTTTGAACACTAACAGTTCTTTATTCCAAAATACTTTTTCCTTTGGCAAAAAAAAAAAAAAACCATCTCTTCTCTATCTTATCCACTGCTTTTGTTTCCTCGATGCTTTGTCAGTAAAAACAAGTGCTGCATTCAAATGCTGTTTCTTTCACTGTTCTGCTTTTAACATCCAGTTGGTGATGTAATTGTAGTGGCAGCTCTTCTTGTATAGCGTATTTGGCAGGTTGCCATGCAGCCTACTGCACGTTTCTTCCTCTTCTGCTTTGAAGAAAAACTCAGTTCTCTTTTCATCTGCTCTATTAACTGTTCTTTGTGCTCCTGTCTACCTTTGGCGCATTCTTCTGTCACTTTTACTTGTTATATATCAGTCATGTTTGTCCCTTGCTCTGTTTTCCAAGTCGTTTTCGCTTCTAGGTTGATCATTGTGTAGCTGAAGTTTTCATTAAAGAATAAGCAACCTGACCATGACGCAACATTGTTAATGCATATCCAAAACGGTTTCTACCTCCTGCTGTTGCAAATAAAACATAATGAATACAGTAGATAATCTGTAAATACATACACAAAATGAATGTTCTACACAACAGGGGAAGCGATAAAAGCAGTAAACGAAATAAATAAATCCAGGCAAAGTTTTTTTTTTGTTTGTTTGTTTGTTTTTTTATTATGTCCAGCCGATGCCTTTAAATGGCTAATGAAGTATCCAAAGTGCCCTACCCTGCTTTTCTGCTTTGTTCTTGCTGCCTTTCTCCCGCTAGTACTATTTCATGCTCTTGATTTTAAACCTAAACATTAGTCAGTAGTGTTCTGCAGGTATTGATTTGCTTTCACTTATGGAAACTAAGGTTAAAGGTTAATGTTGTTGGTTTAACAGATGCCTCGACTCCATTAATGGAGGAAGGTTTAACTGTGGAAGAGAATCCTGCAGAATCTCCAGAAGGAACTACAGGTCAGCACAGCAGTTACAGCCACAGTACTGAGCACAAGCCAGCCGCTCACACAGCGTTTTAATGCCTCAGGGCTTGTAACTTGTTCTAGCCCCATACCCAGTCCTGGACTTTAGAACTACCTTCAGATATTTTGACCAAGCCAGGACTTAGTATGTTAAAAAATGCACTGTATGTAAATGAATGATATGCGGTAACTGTCACTGAGAGAGCCTGTGAAGAAGACCTTTTAATGAGTTTTGGTATCGATTTGGTTTTACCTTGACATTCTAGAAAAAAAAATGTTTCCAAAGTAATTGTGTGGGTTTTTTTTTTATTGCCTAACTGTTTATTTTTCAGCTATACAAAAAAAAAACCTTAGAATGAAATATCAATGTTCAAATAAATACATTCGATACTTTTTAAAGGAAACGACAAATCATATGATTTCCCTTGTGTGTCATGTTTTTAAACAACAGTTTTGCTGCTTTTCTAAGCCATCCTTTGGACAACCCTGTATTATATTATTTATGACTCGTTCAAATGTAACATTAGATAAGATTTTTGAATGAGTATCCCTTCTCTAATAGAACTGGTCTCTGGAGAGTTTCCCCTGCTTCTAAATCAAATCTTCTAACATTCCAGTAAGGTCATCGATCTTATATAATGTGTGGAACGGGAGTCTGCAATTGGATTCTAATGGGGCTGTGGGCTCTTCCTTACACATTTCATCTTTGTTGTGTGAGATTTAAATGTTCATTTTGATTGGGGTTGTAACAATATAATAAGATCGCAATACAAAACATGTTATGGTCCTGATACTTTGTATGATGTGTAAAAAGATAAAAAATGATAGCGATGCTTGTTCAGAAGCAAAACAGATGAGATTGGGGGAGCACGTGTTCATGAGGCTTTGGGTTCTGATTCATCAATGCACAATGAATAGTAAAACCATTTATTTTGTATGAAATGCTGCCACGTGCTAACCTGTCCTATGAAACTCCCACTATCCTGTGAAAGTTTCCAGGTTTGCAGTGTGGCAGGCTAGTTTGTTTTACAGTGATAAGAAATTTATTTTATGGAGTTACCATATCACTCACTCTTTGCCAGATATTTAACTATGTCTCTCCCTTTCTCTGTGTCCCATGTTGTCTGATTCCTTGTTAAAAACATATTGGCACAAGCAGTTCCTGTAGCAGGGTTGGCAGCTCCTCAGACAACCCCCGTGGCAGATCAAGGTATGATTATATTTCCTGTTGCTTTTGATTGTATTGTGTTGTGCTGTAATACAACAACTAGCTATACAGAAACTACATCCCAACTACTGGATCATATGGCATGAAATTGTGTTGTGCTGCTGAATTCCTACCAGAACGTATGATGAGAATAAGTACCAGTGCCTGTATTGTGAGATAATGGACCAGAAATCATCAGCTGTTGTCTGCCCATATGAATTAAGAATGGCTGTGTACCTATAAACTTTGAAGGTGATTCTTCAGGTGACGTGTTCAGAATACTGATGGTTTCAAACAGACCTTATGCAGAACATTGTGCCTGTCTGTGATAATGGATCTTGAATTATTATGCTTCACTAATGTAAACGTTCACTGCCGCTCAGTAATGGACCTGAAGTGGGCTATTCGATCACTGTAATAGGAGCTTGGAAGGTGTGTTCTGTAATATGGCAGACTAGATTAGTAGTCTCCCGTGCCTTTCTCTTGTGGAGGCCTGCTTTCTCATAGGGCGCAGGTCACAAGCAAAGGGAGTGTGCTGGGCTCAGCTTACAACATTGGATATTACAGTAGTCACAAAACACCCACGCCATTCAGCAGACTTAGTTTGAGAGAAGCTCAGGAATGACACTGAATTCAGTCAACAGGAGAGATGGTCAGTCACGTTATTTTTTAAAAGCTGCTCAACCCTAATATGACACCCGTGTGAAGGTTTTGTTTTATTACATTTTTTTTCTGATGAAATGCTTGTTCATAACAGACAATGCCGCTCTTAGCGTTGCATTGTTTTCATTGTCATTGCAATTCATTTTCACATTGCTTCTAATCCAAGGTGAGATATGACCATAACTTGTAATAGTGTGTGCAATTACATAGACAGTGTTTCTTGTTTTTCATTTTATTATTTTTTTCTTATTTTGTGTTGACTTTAAGGCACATTTATAAATGAAAGAACAGCTACAGTACTTACAACCTTTTTAAAATATGACATTTTTTTTCCAAAACCCTTATAAAAAAAAAAATAGAAAAATATCCAATATCAGTATAGTAAATACCATGTATTTACTATACTGACCCTTTCCTTCGAGGTCACTTCTTCAGAACCATATCATTTGAGATTAGATTATACTAGCAATAGATTACAATTAGAAAGCTTATCATAACCATGAGCTTACCACAGCATTGCCAGCAGTACCTGCACAACTGATGAAGAAGTATTCCACAGTGGTCCTGATATGGTACCTTGACTCTGCAGTGCCTTTCCAGTTTGTGCTTTGATTTGAATGTCAAAATATAAATGCTGTACTGTCCCACTGTAGTACCTTTCTTCCAGTGGCTATGACTGTTGCACATTACATTTATAATTGTCTAAATGTGTGCATTTAGTAGAGCAGATGTGAAGCATTGTTAATCTGAGTTAAGATTCCTCATACTTTGCTTGAAGATTTACATGTAGTTGCCGGTGAAGGACCTGCTTTCACAATCATTTTGTTAAAACCCATTACACTCTTCTCATAAATGTGCCTTCGTCACTTTTATACTACGTTTGATGTATTTACTGTAGCACGGTAGTTATTTCCACTGTCTTTTCTAAAAGGTCAGAACATCCTGTTTTATCTGTCTCTGTATTTGGGTTGTTTTTCTTGTTGTCTCCTTCCTATAGTTATTTTGTACATATAGATTTTTTTTTTCTTTTGATGTTGATTAAAAACATGATTGGTATTAACCCTCATCCACAATGTGGTTATTATTCTGCTTTTCAAAAACTAGAGGAACTTCCAGCAGGAACCCAAAGTCTAACGGAGAGCTGGAAGATTAAAGGTCAGGATTATGTTGAGGACGAGATTGAGGTTGGGATTCAGTCTGCTAACCAAGCTGTTCCGGGACAGTTCATAAAGACTGACGCTCCAGAATCTTCATTTGGGAACGAGGAGCAGATGCTGTTGGGTTCTGCAGCTATAGGCCATGAAAAGTATGAGACCGAGTTGAAAGAAAGTCCCTCTGATAAAATTTCCCTGGAAGACACTCTTACAGAGGATGATGATCTTCAAGCTTATGGAACTCTGAAATCTGTGAAACGTGATCATTTACCAGCAGATGTCAGCAGTGACAACCTTGCCATGGAGGAGGCCAGCCATGCAGTTCAGAAGCCTAGCGTACCTGATAAGAATGGTCAGTCACTGTCACCAACTGGAGGAGAAGATAATGGGTTGTCCCTTAAGTTGACCCCAACTGAGTACAAAAACGAAGCTGGTTCACACTTCTCAGATCAGAAATCGCCCGAATTCTTAAATATTCATGACCATTCCGATTTAATCAGAAACAAAGGGCTTTCTTTCGATTACACAGAATCCTCCCATCAAGCTGAAGATGCCCATAAAGATTCAGCAGCTGAAGCAGTTGAGCGAGAAGAAAGGCCTACAGAGATGCCATCAGAGCATGAAAGTGCTGACTCTTGCCACGAGGATTCGATAGAATCAGAGGCATCTCCAAATACAGAACTGGATGCCAAGAGGGAACTCTCTTCTCTGGTCGCAGCGTCAAGCTTTGAACAGGAGGAAGAAGCTATGAATGTTGTGGCCTGCACTTTTACAACCACCAATGAGGAAACTGAACCCAAGTCAGAAAAAGATGAAGAAAGAAAACCAGATAAGGACTTGTGTGCCTTAGAAACAGGGTATATGGAGAGCACAGATGAAGACCTTATTGCTGCCGTCAAAGCAGCTCAAAAAACAGACAGTGAAGCAAAATCTGATCTAACTTTAGATACATCTGTTGAAGAGAAAAGCGTAGAGGCGTTAGAACAGGGTGAAAATAAGGAATTCCATCTAGTAACAGTGGCTAAAGAGAGTTTAGAACAACATGCAGAAGAAGATACCCAAAAAGACGCATCTGCATCACCCAAGGCTAATGCCACATTTCAGAAATTACAGAAGAGGGAGGCTTCTCCAGCAAGAAAAACAGGCGTTCCAGTCTTACAGAGAAAAGGTCTGTTTTAATTCTGTTTAAACCCCATTTTATTGCACAAATTCTTTTCGACAGCAGCTGAGCTTTTGAGTAAGTCAACCAGCACCCCTGAAACGGCCCACAGCGTCTTCAAATACTTAATTATGATTTACAAAGATGAGCCTCCTGCTTGTAGTGGTTAACTTTGAATTAGATTTCTTTGATTTTTTTTTGCATCTGAAACTTTGTTGGCTGTTTGTGAGACTTTTTGCATGTCACGTTGCATGTTTGTGAGCATTCCATGTCACCACCATTCTCTTGGCCTTTCTTTTCTTAAAATCCCCCTCGCGGGAACTGTCAGGTTGTGAAATCCTTAGTGAGACCTGACAGTTCTCATGTAGGTTTTTATGCCATATGTGTCGAATCTAACCCTGGTAGTGTCAGTGACTGCTAACAGTGCCTCCTCTAGAAGTGTTTAAATGCATGGACTCTGCAACTAGTGAGTCGAGTACTGCCTCCCATTATCCACCAATGTGGTGTAATCATGTAAATAAATTTTGAATTGTTGTGTCTCTTTCTAGCTGGAAACCAGCAATTACCTGGTGTACTTCTAGGGTTTCCATGGCTACCACAATAGAAGTCAGCTAATTAAAGTTGCTGTAAATATCTTCCTGTGGTTTCAGTGGGAAAAATGACCAATTAAAAGTTGCCAGGCACGGCAGGAACAGCCACTGCCTGGGGTTGAATCCCTTGCTTCTAGAATAATCATTTAGAAATGCTCTGTATTTAGAAATACTCTCTATGTATTTATTTTTTTTCTTTTTTTTTGGGGGGGGGGGGGGGGTGGTGTTTGGAAATTTAATTTACCTAAACATTATATGGATTTGTAATACCCACTTGCTTTTATGTTTTTACAAATAAAGACCCCTTGTTTTCAGTAGCATTTTTTACACTGTAACACATACATTACATAGAATTATTTATTAAAAATAAATACAAATTACAGTGTCATTGCAGTACTGCATGGTACATTTTCAGTTATCTGAATAGTGGAAGATCTTTAAACAGTTGCCTTTACTCTCTGAAGCGTTTTGTCTCGTGTACTGTATGTTGTATTTAGTGATTTTAAATGGGGGTCAATGAAATACCCTGGAGGCCATCAAGAGTCATGTGCTCTTACAGGATCATTGAAGAGCTGTCTGGAGGCGCTTCTGGAAGCTGTTAGCTTTTAGGAACTGAACAAGCACCAATGACAAATAGCCTTATTTGTAACTGCAGTTCTCATAGATTTAAAGTTGGCAGTATTTGGTCTGCTGCTGTTAAGATCATTAAAATAGACCCCAATGTATAATTTAAGTGTTATTATTTTGTCATTTTGGCTACTGAAACTATTGGAAAAAATGCTTCAAAATACCTACTTTGTTCCCCCCGGCTGGCACTGGTAAATCTCTTAATGCCATCTTTTGGCTGCTGAATGATAAACAGTTTGGTTCCTTTTGTTTTTGCTGAGTTTTATACTGTTCAAATTTGGAAAAAGAATGAAAACAGGAAATATAAAAAGAGCAGCAAAACAACCTATCTAGCCAAAGAAAGCTTTAGTGCTTGTTAGGAAAAGCAGCTGTATCACATCTGTGCTTAACCATTTCAATTACTGAAGTTTACTACCGATTTTGAATCTAAACAGAATTGTTGAACATTTTCCTGTAAACTTTTTAATAACCTTAATATTGTATTTTTAAACCATTAAATGCATGCTATTGATAAATATTGATTATTATCATTTAAAAAGGGTTTTAAATTATACTTTTTTATTACATTGTGCTAAATATCAACACGATATATTCTAATGTCAAGCATTTAACATTTAACATTGAACTTGAATCAGAATTTAGCAGTAAACCTTATCAGCTGTGTATTTCATATTGACAGCACCAGCCTGTAAAAGGGCAATGGTAGAGTGTTCTGCATTAATTATAACCCTTATAAAGAGAGTTTAAAGAGATTGACCTGTCAGCAAAACCACAGCACACAGCAGTAACTTTAGTCTGTGTTAGGTGTCATTTAAGATGTGTCACATTGGAACCCTAACCCACTACATTGCTTCATTTTAAATGTACAACTACAATACAGTTCAGAATCTGTATATAATTCAGCAGTGCTCATATAGAGATGCACCGAGTTATTCTGTTATTGTAAATACAGACAGATGAATTTGATTGCTCCGTGCGTAGCTGATAGAGCAGGAAAGGTTGTGAACCTGGTAACTCTACACATGATATTTGCAAGGCAGAGTTATTCAATATCCAGCCAGGATGCCATAGTGACAGTGTATTTTGTATTGGGGACGGTATTTATTTGGATTCGAAAACAAAATAGTTTTTAACTAGAACAACTATATGTGAGTACAGTTACACTTGGACAACAATACATGAACTACAATAACTGAAGTAAAAGCTCAGCTCCTTAGAGACTGGCTTTGAAGGACAACCAACAGCTGTGATAGCTACGAAACTACTTATAATAAATAGGCTTATTCACAAAGCAATATCATTTCCAGTAAATTCATGTACTGCAATCCACTTTGCTAGTATACAGTATAACCAAATATCTTTCCAGCTTACAAAAATGTTTCATCTTCAGCTGGCAAGTGCCAGACAGATATGATGTAATCTCCTCTTATGATTGATACAGTAGAATATCTGACATATTCCAGTGTGCTGTAATGACAACCCAACATAGTCCAACGTTCATGATTTAATGATTAGCAAAAAAAAAAAAAGATTTGAAGGAATTAAAAAAATAATAATACCGCACTAGCAATTTTCCCTATTCCATTGCAACGTTTTCCAGAGTTGCAGTATATCCTGCATGTGTCCCTAGATGAAAGGGTTTTAGAATGTGTTGACACTTTTACTAGGACTGTGGTGAGTTTTGGGGGTTACCCTCCTATGTTTCTAGGTTTGTATACTGAATGGTGCCGTAAAAGAGGAACATCTTTTACTCAGTAAAACCCTAGGTTAAAAAAAACACACAATATAAGACACTTCATTCTGTTTCTACTATTGTGAGGTGCAATTCTGTGATTGATGGCTTATAACTATTATGAACTACTGTTTTGGGGGGGGGGGGGTGGGGGGGGGGGGGGGGGGGGGGGGGGGGGGGGGGGGGTAGTGGGGGGGGGGGGGGGGGGGGGGGGGGGGGGGGGGGGGGTACACCACATACACTGGGGGGGGGGGGGGGGGGGGTGGGTGGGGGGCGGGTTATGGTTGTTACACTGAAATTTTTAATAAAATGGGAAAAAAAAAAAATAAAGATTTTATGCTTAGACTTTTCATAGCAGTGCTTTGGGAAAAAAAAAAAGATTTTTGCTTCCCTCCTTCATAGCTAGTGCTAAGGCTGAAGGTGATAAAGAACAAGCCGTGGCTGCTGATAAAAAGGGAAAGGTATGTGTGGAATATTTAGTTCCTCGCTTTGCACTACACAAAACTGGTCACACTACTGGTAACAGGTTTTGTTCCATAAGTTTAATGGACTTATTCCTGTGCCTGTTCATGATGCAGTAATAAGCAGTATATGTGTGTGTGTGTGTGTCTATATATATATATATATATATATATATATATATATATATATATATATATATATATATATATATATATATATATATAGGACATTTGCCATATTAGTGCTTTCTGTTTAGTCAGCTTTGCAATTGCATTTATTATATATCTTTACGTCAAGAACCACAATTGGTAAAAGAGAGGTCTTTCATATTTTATCCACTGTAATTATACAGCGCTGGCTTTACTGCTGACATTCATTTTGAATCATTTTGCTTGGAAAACATCTGCTTTCTTCAATTTACATTTTTTTAGAGCATTTTCTTTTAAGTTTGGTATTTGAAATTGTTAGCAGCTGCCCACTAAAGCAAAAATAAAAGTATGTAATTATTTTGGAATAACATAAATGTGGGTCCCTTAATTCAGTTACAGCGCTGCCGTGGGGAGCGCAGGATGAGTCGCACAGCTTGAACGGTGCCAGTTCGCATCCAGGCTGTGCAAAGAATACAAATAATAATTGGTCTCTCTAAATTTAAAAAAAAAAAAATTATATAAATTAATTTTCTCATTTTTATTTTGGCAACTTCTCATACCAACCTAGCAAAAACCCATCCGGGTTTCCCTGTGTTTATTTCATCAGCATATCATTTGTCTCATTTAATTTATTTAAATTTTGTTCAGTAAATTGTTTGCTTTATGTTTTTGGCCTTTTTTATTTGTTTTTATTTTTTATTTTTTTATAAACACAAAGACGCCCACACCATCTTCTGCTAAAGCTAGAGCCACCCTCACCCCAAAACGACCCTCCTCAATCACAACAACCCCTTTGAAAAAAACCTCCAGCCCGGCTTCGTCCACACCTGCTTCCTCCTCAGTCACTGCCAAAGCCACCAGTGCAGAATCCAAAGAGGTGAAGGCAAGGGTAAGTAGTGCTGGCATACAGTATTAGCCTGCCGGTCAATGCGTTGCAGTCCTCTACATTGACCGACACTCTAATGCTTTATGAAAACAAGCCCCCTGTTCCTTTACTTGCCACTAGATGGCTTCTGCTTGTTTCTCCCCACCTTTTGGAGTGATAACCCATTATTTACTCAGTATTATCCCCCTGTCGGTGATTACAATCATCAAACGCTTGTGGTGGAAGAGCCTTTAGTCATTATTCACCTGTATTATGGAACAATCTTCCAATTTGAAATCCTTAAAGCTGACTCAATAAATGCATTTAAATCAAAGCTTCAAACACATCTTTCTGCAGTTAATATGTATTGTATTTGTTTTATTTATCTTTTTTATTATTTTCCCCATCCGTTTTTTTTTTTTTTTTTTTTTTTTTTTTTTGATGTTTTATTGTATATTATATTATTGTATAGTATATTTGTCATGTGAAGCTCTTTGGGATGCCTTGGCATGAAAGGCGTTATACAAAATACATTTGATTGATTGATTGATTGTCAGAGTCAGATATAGAATGAGTACAGTCATAGTTTTTAAGTTGAGGTGGTGTGCAGGTGGCATTAATGCAATAATCCTCAAGCATTTCAGTTTGATCTCAACGTTCACAACAAAGCTTGCATGTTAGTGGATTAAATGGAGAACACAGTCTCCAGTGATAGAATCCTGCACTTTTCATGATCACCAGATTACATAGGTCACAGAATTGCTTGATTTTGAATGTACTTACCGTGGCTCTTGGGGTAGTACTTTTAAAACATGTAACAACTGCAGATGGTTGCGTTGTTGTCAGACTGTGACACCAGTGTTTGTGTTGGCTGCAGGGAGTGGAGGCGAAGAGTGATGTGAAGAGCCCAGCCTCCAGGCCACCAGGTGGTGCTAGAGCGCCTGCTAGTGGAAGCAGAATCCCTGCCAAAACACCCACTGCCGTAGCTCCAAGAGGACCCTCTGCTGGTTCTCCTGGTAAGATCAAGTAGTGCAAGTTACCAGAATGCGATACGCTGTGTACACTGGATCCTGTATAATCCAAAGTCATAGTGTGGAAAAAATATTTTGTATATGTTTAATATTTTGCGTTTCCTTTATGTAATATTATTTTTCATTTGCTTTATGTAATATTATATTTTAGCTTCTAAGGCAGATGACAGAAAACCGGGGACTGGAAAATCTGATAGAGGTAAAGAAAACTCTGCTGATGTATAAATGAATGAAATTGTGGTTGACAGTGTTTAGCTGTTCTGCAGAATTCCTCCACTGGGTATGGGCATATCTCGGCGATCTTACTTAAGCCTTCGTTTAGGTTTGTAAAGGAGCAGGGAGAGTAAAGACATGCACACTTACTAGGAGAAGTTCACAGAGAATGAATGTTTGTCATGGTGGCCTACCCTTTAATGGCAGACACTGATTGGATAGATTGAAGAAGGCTCTATCTTGGGAACTTGATGAAACAACGCATGGGTATTTGTTATGAGGTGCTCTTCTGCAGACGTATGTCGGTTCATCCTTGGTGGAGGCGTGTTATTCACCTCCCTTGTATTTACCTGCTCTCTTGCCAAACAGATTCCCCAAGGACCCCTGAGCGCAGTGGCTACAGCAGCCCAAGTATGCCCAAGTCTCCTTCCAGCCGCTCCCACCTGCCGCCAGGAGGGGCCACCAAGGAGGTGAAGAAGGTAGCCGTGGTGCGCACTCCACCTAAATCCCCGGCTTCCATCAAAAACAGGACCCCCGTGCCCCTGGCCCCGATGCCGGATCTGAAAAACGTGAAATCCAAAATCGGATCAATTGATAACATTAAACACCAGCCGGGAGGCGGGAAGGTAAGATTAACAACAGGAGTGGAGTTTCCCGCTTTCCCAAGCACCATGTTGCTCTGGTTGATTAAAGCTGTTCAGAATGGTAATGAATTATGTATTCAAGGCTGGGGCTTATCCATTTTCATTACTGTCTTGACGAGGTTGAGATTTGTAGTGATCAGCACCAGCAATCTGAGCAACAGGTCAGTGCTAAATCAGCTCTGAACTCATGAAGAGTTTTTTTTTTTTTTTTTTTTCTCCATGTGTGACTGGATGTCCTCCAGCAATGTAAGGGGAGACGCAATGTGTATAAGGTTAAAGGAGGACTTCATTTATGTTCATTTGTACTAGAGTGGGAGCTAAGTTCCAAAGTTAGTAAGTTTTATAGGTTTTTTTAGTATAATGAATGTATAGTTAATCATTTTGGAGTTTTTTCTAGTATTGTCCAAAAGTAACTATTCAGAAGTTTTGATGTGTTTAGGCTTCCTGAGAACTGGTCAATTCCAATAACAGCACCAATGGGATTCAGTGTGTGCTGTACCTCTATTCTAAAATACAGTAAACTGCACTATGAACAGGGAGGAAGTGAACAAAACAGTCAGTCTCTGATGTTCATTCGGCGTTTATAGAGTAGTTGTTTTTTTTTCTTCAGGGGAGTTTTACAGTCATAAAATTATAAACTATATTAACCAATAGGCAACACAATTCATGAAATATTAATTCCAATAAACCACATCTTAGCAGGGCCTTGCTGAACTAGGATTCTCTAGATAAAGTGAGGATCTATCATAAGGGAATTTTCCCTGGTCCTTGCGTTCGTCTGCTTCCATTGGTGTAGTACAGCTTGTGTGGTGAGGGTACATCAGCTGAGTTAGGATATCCTCTTCAATCAGTCAGTGCAAGAGTCTTCTTATCAGCTAGGAACCAATAAATACAATATCCAGTTGCTAGTTGCTAGCAACCAGTGGCTGCAAGTGCTCTACCCAGATCCCATTAGAAGCAATGTATTGTGTAAGAGGTGGTGGAAGGAAATTCATGAGCTATGGTATTGAATTGTACACTTGCCAGGCTATCACTATAGTTATCTCTTAAATATATTCAGTCAGCAAATGCAGTAATAGAAAGACCCGACCAGTTAAAGCATAATTATCTTTCCTACCTATTGCAGGTGCAAATATTAAATAAGAAGATGGACTTAAGTAATGTTCAGTCTAAGTGTGGCTCCAAAGACAATATCAAGCATCTCCCTGCAGGTGGCAATGTGAGTAACTTGGGGATGAGCTCAGTGCGATGCTTGAGTCTTCCTGCAGTTATCACCATCCTACAGCGCTGGCCAAAAGTTCAAGGACAGAATGGCAGTCAGTGTCTAAGCTGTTGAAAATCCCGCAATACCAACAAAATGGTGCCATTAGTTTTGACGGTATATTAGCAGTTGACTTCTGCCCGCATTCTCATTTTATTATTATTATTATTATTATTATTATTATTATTATTATTATTATTATTATTATTATTATTTCTTAGCAGGCGCCCTTACCCAGGTCGACTTAGGGTTACAAAAAAAAATAAAATACATATCAAGAATTACGGTACAGTTAAGAGCAAGATACCAAATACCATGACTCCAAATCCTAGATGAGACTGCGCTTCTAATGCTGTTGACAGTGCTAATGGATGCTGGGAATAAAACAAAGGCTGGCATCTGTTATAAATATGTAAACTTTGTATCATTGTGTTTCTGTCCTTAAATTTTTCAGCCACCGCTGTAAAGTCCCATCATCAGATTTGAATCCACTTATTTGGTATCTACATTCTGAACCAGCAACAGGATGGAGGTTTCAGAATAAGGTGAAATAAAAATTACACCAATTGCAGTTCTTATTTGAACCATTGACGAGTTGCATGTAAACTCTTCCAACAGTAGGCAGTATCTGACTGCTGTCCTAATGTTATCAATCTTTACCACGACACTAAAGCGTCTTCAGCACCAGGCTGTCATGTTTATAACTTATAACATTGCATGTGGCAATAGACCCAAAACTTTATATTGTTTTATCAATATGTACAGTGCGGTAATAATACGATATATAATAAGTAGGGCTGTCAATTATTAGCAGTTAACTTCTGCGATTAACGCGTACATTTTTGGGAATTTTTTTTTTTTTTAAGGCGTGTTGATCGCACTCGTCTGTTTTGACCCTTAGCATACCGTAATTCATTCCTTATGGCACCATTTTAACTATGTACTCGCGCGCATTGAGCGTGTCAGCGTTTGCTTTGAAAGTTAGTCGTATAGAGAATTAGTGCAAAATACTAAAAGTATAATACTGTAACAGTATTTACAATTAAAGAGAACATAGCCGTTACTCAGTGAATGCTTTGTTTTATTTAGACAATTTTAAGTTCATAAAATACTTTTTTTTTTTTATTAAATGGCAATGAAACACATCAGTAAAGGAGACCCTTTTAAAGGAAACTAAGAAAATATACAGTATCATTTGAAATGCATTAAGATGAGTTATAAACTCACTCCATTGTGATTTTGCAGTTGTCAGTACAGCAAATGCTGGAGTGTTCTGTATAATTCTGTGTGAATAAATATAAAACTGGAAAGAAGGGGCAACAATATGAATCCAGACACAGGACAAGAGGTTTTTTTATGCTGGGTTGTTTTTTTTTGGATGATGATGATAATAATAATAAAATGTTTCTTTTTACCCTCATGTTTTGATTGAGTTAACAAATGACATGCATTGATCTCACCTGATTCTGTTTGAAGCTGCATTACGTTGGGCTCTAATCTAATTCAGTTTATTAATTTCCACTGCGGTAGTTTCTAGCAGTGCATCGCTAATTTAAACAATCTGGTATTCAGTTAAGGCTTAACAACTATTAATTAAGATTTAAAGTGAGGGAGAGAGAAGGAAAATAAAAACTGAAAACTGGAAGCCCTAAATATATAATCCAGCTACAAATAAACAGACCCAAACAAAAATTAGTTTTTTCAAGCAGAATTTAAAAGGTTCAGTTGTGCTAGCATTCCTGATATGAATTGGGATCAAGTAAATGGCCTGGCTCCGACAGAGTTCAAACGAATTTTTATTGACTCAGAAGATTAGCATTTTCTGATCTCAGGGATGGACCAGGGACACGTGGGGTCAGCAGATCTTGAAGATAAGGTCCAAGACCATGTAAGGCCTTATAAATAATAAGAAGAAGAACAATAACATCAATAATAAACAAACTTGAATTAGATGGATGTAGTTATTGTATCAATTCAATATGCGATTAAAAACCAAGATTAACGAAGAGTTAAAAAAATAATAATAATTGCGAGATTAATTGCGGTTCATTTTTTTTAATTGCTTGACAGCCCTAACAATATCCATTATATTCTGTAGAGTAACTGCTTCTGCCAGTTACCTGGGAGAGGCAAAAACCAGTACAGAGGAACCAATGAAAAAGTATCAAAGCATTCGATATAAATGCACAATATTGTTTTCCAAGAATCACATGTCTCACAGCAAAACGAAAAAAAAAAGCAAAACACGCTGATGGAGG
Organism: Polyodon spathula; assembly: GCF_017654505.1. Taxonomy (NCBI): domain Eukaryota; kingdom Metazoa; phylum Chordata; class Actinopteri; order Acipenseriformes; family Polyodontidae; genus Polyodon; species Polyodon spathula. The sequence goes on from NC_054545.1 coordinate 42,472,736, forward strand.
CTTTGGCTAAAACGCGTGTCTGCTTGACATAATTTCTACCAAATAGCAATGATACCTCTTACTGAAGTTCTGTTTTCAAATTGGCAAAATTAAGACAAGATCAATCAACATTCACGGAAACTGCCACTGTAATAGTATAAGCAACAGTATACCACTTGAATACAGATGTGTCCATTGAGATATCTCATTATCAGATATCAGCTGTCCTGGTAAGACAGCAGCAGTATTCACACCCTCACCTTGCTAACAATACTTACTGATCTACATACTGTAACAAGAATGCAGACCAACCTTTAAAACCTGTCTGAGTTTTCAGTATACAGAAATCTTTTCAAGGTTATCACTGAGGCAGTCACAGTGTGGAATCCTCTGGATGCATGCCCTAAGGGACTGGGGACAGTATTGAAAAGATTTTAGTCCCTTTGACTTATTTTCCCAGAGGAGCTGCATCTTTGGACTTCAGTGCATGAGGAGACTGTTTTTTGTCTTGAGGTGGAAAGCATCGTGGCTTTTGTAGTGCGTACCAGCCTGACTGAGAGCTGGCTAAAGACAATGGCAGTGCTAATTAAATACAGGATTGTCAGAGAGTGACTACTTCAAGTTTTTAAAGGTGTAGTGTCCCATATGGTTTGTAAAATGGAACTTGCAGTGGAAGATTGTAAGCAGGTTTTGTTTTGTAGAGGAAGCTTGAGTCTTTAGAGCTGAGGTCTGCTTTGTGATAAAGCAGTTTACCTCACATTGCTAATCAATGAACTGGAGCAAGGTTAAGCAAATGTATTTTAGGGTTAAATTAAACACGTGTGTGGGGCACTGCAGCTTTAACAAATGGCATGTCAGTATAACATTTCAGATTATATCATGTTTGCTGTAAAACTCAGAACTCTTTAGAGGATCTAGCCAAGTTTGAAGAATCAAAGGTGTGTAAAACAGGTGGTATGTGTCAGTTTGTTGTGTTTGTAAATACAATCATGTTTCCCTTAAAGAACAGAGCTACATTGCTGGTTTCAAGAACAGATCTTTATATCAAACATGTACATAAGAAGAGGGGGAAATATACTTTCTATTGGTGTTGAATGTCATTTACACCATACGTTTTGAGGCATAGTATGTGGGCTGTCTTCAAAGTTTTCTGCGTAAACACCGTTAATTTAATTAACTCCCTCCCCACCTCCAAGTAAAATATCTGAGTTATTTATTTCTTATTGTACAATTTTGTTTTATTATTAATTTGTTTTAAAATAGCCCCATATAATCTGTAAAGATCATCTTCAGTATACCGTTAGCACACATCTTGTTTATTTGTTTGTTGCTTTGGTTTAACATTTTACATTTCATTATACAAACTATTATTTTTGTTGTTTCAGTACTTCTCGACATTATCTTTAAGTTTTACTGCAAAAAGGTATTTCATTTTTATTGTCCTACATTTTTTTTTTCATTAAACTCACTGATCATCCAATATCTTATTTTTTCTTTTCACTGCGATCCCTGGGAGAAGTTTCTTCTTCCAATAACATTTCTTAAAAATAAAAAATAAAAAGGAACTCGTGAAATACCATTAGCAGTTTCTGATTTGGTGTTTCAGTTGCGAAAGAAGATCCATTGCCTTTATAAAACAAAAGGAGGAATATTTAGTAATTTTCTGCTAGTGTGACACTGATTGAAATTATTAAATTGTGTTAAAGTGGATATGCAAATCCTTGTAAATGGAATTCCATTTAGTATTGTGCGTTTAAAAGTCACCAAACCCTTCAGTAAATCATGGGTACCACTTATTGTGGCCCACAAACAACAATATACAGGATTCAATACGCCTCTAAGAGTTATCAAGCTCCCTTTGCTTTTGGTTTTAAGAAATGTGTTACTGTAAGGAGAAAACGGAAGAGTACCTTTTTACCACAAACTAATCTGGCGCTTTGGAAACAGTCATGGTGTTGGCGCATGTCCATTTGCCTGCAGCAGCCGGGTGCCTGGGTGTTGTGTTATGAAGGACTTGAGATCATTTTTATAACTAAACCTTTTTTTTTTCAGGTTCAAATAGTCCACAAAAAGGTCGATGTGTCTAATGTGTCATCAAAATGTGGCTCCAAGGACAACATCCGTCACAAACCAGGTATTGAAACAGCTTCTCTTCTAATTAATATGCAAGCCCAATAGCTTCCTGGTTTTATTTAAAAACCCTAAAGCCTGGTGATAGTGGGGAACAATAGATATTCTTTTAATACTGTTTTTTTTTTTTTTAATCATCCTTGGTCACCAAAATGTACATCTGTATAAAATGTGTTAGAAATGTAATAAACATTAAATTGAAAGTCTGGTAAGGTGGAAATATGACAGAATGTATATTGTATAGTGTATATTCAAACAGAACAATAATTCCTTTTTGTGTTCGTATTTCAGTGCAGATGCTCTTTCAGGTTAGTCGTTTCCAAAAAACGGGTGAATAAAAATGAATTCCTGTTTTTATTTAATCAATTCCCCCCCCCCCCCCCCCCCCCCCCCCCCCCCCCCCCCCCCCCCCCACCACCCCCCCACCCCCTACTGACCTTGAAAAGACACTGAGCTGCTTAAATTATTCAGAGGAATTCAAAAAGCAATACCAAAAACCACCGTATTCTTCATTACGATTTCCCAGTCTAAATACAATATATCTCCCTGTTCCCAAAGTAGCTTCCACTGGTGTCTGTTACGAGCAAACCCCAAAATGCGGGCAATGCCCGGGTGATTCATGAATTGCCCGCGGACTTTGGGCAAAGCTTGAGATTAGAATAAGTTATTTTGGGCTTCGACCAGGCAAACCGTCTTGTGCCCACTGCTTCTCGTGCAGAATCACTCCCTCTGTTCTTTCATTCCTGTTGTGAGTGACAGGCAGACCTGGTTCACATACAGTACTCAACTTCAACAAAGAAACCATGTGCAGTCAACCCAGTAGAATCATTTCTGACAGAAAACAGCAGGTCTTTTGTGGAGGCTATGCATTGGAGTTAATTCACTTGAAGCAAATAGTGGAAGATCTAAATAATGCCTCTGATTTACATTTTGCAGAAATAGGACCAACCCTGGCTTATAAATAATAATAAATAATAATCTTTATTTTGCCTTTCATAGTGGACCACCATCACAAAGCCTTTACAAGATACGAGACTCGTATCTATAACTAACATTTAAAGATAAGACAAAATTGTCTTAGTGACTCACAGGCACTGTTATAGATGTGGGTTTTCACAAAGGGGAAAGTGATATCGGTGACAATTTTATATATTTTGTGCTGGGGCCTGCCTCAGTCACTCTGTTTTGTCCCATCACCTGCTATTGGCCTAACCTCTTCTGTCTATTCAACGCTAATCATTTCATTGCCACAATTATGACAAAAGACTAGAAAAGTCTTTCAAGGGTGTGGTGGTTAACGTATGGTGTGTTCCCTTTTTTAACCAGGTGGTGGCAATGTGGAGATCAAAAAAGAGAAGCTGGATTTCAAGGTCCAATCAAAGATCGGATCTCTCGATAACATCGGGCATGTTCCGGGAGGAGGACAGAAAAAGGTAAAAGAGAATTTCAGTTGGCAATCAGATTACTGTTTTAAGAAAAAGATTCTCAGATGCGTTCTTCTTTTACAGTGTGGATCAGCAGGCATTAAGGTCTATTTCCAAAGCTTTTTCCTCCAACAATAAAGGAGTTTATATGTAATCCATATATATATATATATATATATATATATATATATATATATATATATATAGATATAGATATATCGATATATATATATATAGATATAGATATATATATATATATATATATATATATACACGCACCAGCGCTAGAAGATTGTTTTTCAGTTTCCTTCTATATATATATATACATTCTCAATTAAATTAAAATAACTGAAATTAAAAATAAGAAAATGGTGCAAAATGCTTTGAAAATGTCATTACACTAAGTCTATAATATTATAATACATTAGAAAACAAACAAGTAATGTATTTTAACTATTTAATGCTTTTGAGACTAAAAAAAGGCTTTATTTCCAAATTGGTAATTCATTCATTCACGGCTTTATGCACATACATGTAATATTTAATATATTTGTAGGTTATTTGTCATGATACAATTTACAGATCTCATCGGATGTTAAAAGATTGATGTGTATGTTAATGATGGTGTAAAGACATCTCTGATTCTGTTAAGTCTGTCCTATCAGTTTCTATGATGCCACTTCAGTATCTTGGCTTGCTGACTCTTTCATTCTTTACTGCAATCATGCTGGTTTCAATTAGCTTTAAAAGCTTCTGAAGAGGGTTTTATTAAGAGATGTACAGTACACATTGGCGTATGGCTGTCCAGCAGGCTGAGTGAGCTCTGAAAACTGCAGGTAAATGAAGTGACTTGTGTGCCAGACTGACGAATAGTTGAGGTATTCATATAAAGGGAATGTTTCGTTCATATTAGATTGGTCTGTTTAACAGTTTCAGGTTACATATTTACATGTGTTTCTGTTGTTTTAGGTATTAATACTAAGGGACATATATTGATTGTTTGTACAGTAGAACATTGGGGATGAGCCTCACACTGCATGACAGCTTTCAGAGTCATTCTGGGTTTTACTGCAAACCTTAGACATTAAATAACATCAGAGCTTTGAGAGAAAGAACTGAGCTGGGCAAAAGTGAGCTCATAGCAAACCCTGAAAGGCCTCAGACTGTTTTTTTTTTCCTCCAATTTTACTATCGTTGGTTTTTAACTTAACGTTTAAAATCCACTTTTTCATTTTCTTGGTGGTTTTTGGTCTTAACACATTTAATATTGCATTTAGAAGAGTCTCGGAAAAGGTAGCTAGCTTCAAGGGCAAACCTGTTTGGTGCCGGACAGCATCCATTTCCTGAACGACTGTAGCTGTCGCTGCCTCACTCCCTGCCTTTCTTTCCCTTCTCTTTTGTGCTTTTATGTCTCTCTTGGTGTCACCCGCACCTGCTCCATTCTCCACTTTCACTGCCCGTTACTTTCAGGTTTTCATTTGAAACTCGCTGTGTCACAGAGAAGGAGAAAGAAAACATTTATTGGACTATACAAACTGATAGCAGTAGCTTTGCTAACTGACTGCTAGATGGGAGGACACGTTTGTGTTAAAAAAACCACTCCAAAAAAAAAAAAACCCTACCTGTGGCATAAGTGATTTTTTTTGGTTTGTTTGTTTGTTTTGTTTTTGTTCGAATTGCCCAAATGGAAAATAATACATATGTAACATATTTAAATATATGTTTTTTCATATATTTAAAAAATACATGCCAGTCTATCATGTGCATCATGCAACTATAGTAATATGTTTTATTTCCATATGGCAGTTTTGATCTATTATTTTTGTTACCCGTTTCATTTGGTTTCTTCAATGGCGATGCATGTTTTTTTTGCAACTCGCTGGTTTTCATCCATAGAAGGAGAAGGTGAAAGAAACGTCAAAGAGCTTGAAAGACGCCTCACAAAACGGGGACTGTCAGAGTCCCAGCCCCAGTACAGGGTGCCAGTCCCCAGTTAGTGAGTCGGTCATTCCTGAGGAATCCCCTGTGTTACAAGCTGAGGACTCCAGTAAGTATGCGCACCGCCAGGGCACAGTAAGAAAGGCTCTGATTGGAGGAGGATCTAGTGAACATTGTGATCATACAAAAGCAGTGTTTGACTTAACTTTAATAGCAAAAGCATATTGTTACATCAAATAGTTTAGTTCAAGCATTCTGTAATATTTTTGTGGATAATGTGCAGAAGCTTAGTATTTTTTCTGCTGTAACTCATTTGTATTTATGCATTTGTCACTCATTGTTAGCTGTGTTACCTCATTTTCCCTTCAATCCCTCTCTCCACAGACTCAAGGGTTTAGTAATGATTATCAGTCAAAGAGGTGATTTTGTATAACTCGTTACTAAACGAACCTCGCTTATCACTTAACTGTTTACCAATTGGGCAAAAATGCAGTTTTTGTGGTTGTGCCCGCAATTGAGAAGGACAGACTTATGATGGTAGGGCTACTGATTTTCCGCAATTGCGGAATCGTGGATGGAAATACGGAATTAGGGATTTTGGGAATGGAATTTTCCTTTTCTCCTCAGAACTCCAGTTTTCTGCATTTTTTTGGCGGGGGGGGGGGGGGGGTGTTGCACTACACCCAGCCGAGTTGTGTTTATTCATCATGTGACTTCACAGGCGTCTCTGCTGAAAGTCAACACGCCGGCTGCACCAGCGAAGCAACATTTCAGCAAAAGACAGTAGAGCTGAAACATTCTCTGGTACTCTGTGGGAGGATACCGTTACAGATCATATTGCCAGTCGTAAACATGTAGAGAACAAAAAAGTTTAAAAGACTGCAACAAACAATGAGGAAGCTCTGCATTCTCCGGTGCTGAAAAACTAAGACCCAAAGTACTGCGCTCAGGGCGAGGCATTCCCGAAGTAAGCAAGCTAAATCAGTATCGTATTTCATTATTGTGTAGTTTATTTCTTTCCACTCTACCTGCATTTAATAAAGCCATACATCTGCAAAGTTAAACCAACCCCATTTCTTAATTCAATTATATTATCTGGACGATGAAGAAACAAGCTCAAAGCTATTTTTTCTAGCTCTACAATCCTTAAAGGAAATGGATCGCTTTACTGTGTAAAGGATGTAGTCAATAAGCTAAACAGGTCTTTTCAAAACACCTTGTAGACTGAAGTGGAAGTGGAAGACTGTAGATCCGAGTCTCACAACAGTGCGGGACATTTGTTTTCTGAACTGTTTTAGTATGATTACGTTTTCCTGCTTATTTTAATGCCAGCAATGAGCCAAGTGATGTCTGTAAACATTCAGACATGGAAGCGTCTTCAGGTGCTTTACTTACTATATTACAGCAACAAGAGTCTGATTGGAAATCTTGCCTTTGATAAAAAAAAAAAAAGTAGACAGCAAGTTGTGGTAACATGTATTATTTTACTTATTTTAACTATCAGCATATTTGTGTTCAAGTGATAAAATAAATTGATAAAGTGGGAAAAGCGAAATTGTTAATTTTTTGAAAAAATGGAATTGTTCATTTTTGAAAAACTGAATTTGCTATTCTCCAGAATGGAAAATCTGTAGCCCTATGATTGAAAATGGAACAGGAGTCTGCATCTGATCACTGGGACATAATGATATTCACATTGCAACGGATATCGTATTTAAGTAAACAGAATGTTGACTGTAGCGTGAACAACGTTGTGTCACAAATCAGCCCCAGTAATCAGAGACTGACCTATATACACATATCAGATTAAATGCTTTCTGGTTTTGTAGGGATAGCGCAAGCCCAAGGTAAAGTGAGCTTCTCCACATTTCTTCAGACAGTCCTGCAGGAACCATCTCCATTCACTCCCAATTTCTTGGCCTCTTTTGAAGCCGCCTGATCCTCAGTGCCAGTTGTGCTACATTGTGGTCTACTGGCCACATTAACTTGACCAAGTCAGATTCCAAGATATAATTTCAGAGATCAGACGAAAGTCTTTATCAAATTACGTAACCTAATCTAATACTAAATCTAATTTAGTATCCTTTGCTATTAAAATTAAATTGTTTCTTTATTGAAAATGATGTTTGACTAACAGGTACAGTTTAGTCCCTTTTGATATCTTCGAGGTATACCCAGACGAGTCTAAGCTGGGAAAAGCAACCTGGGGACAAATGTCCTAGAATTCACACCTGCCAAGCCTGCAGAGTCATCCTCCCCAGAGACACTAATGAGAGAGATAAGATACAAGATTAAATTCAAAGGAGAAGCATTCCTATTCACTTCAATGACACTAAAATAGAAACAGTTTCTCAGTAGCGGTTGGGCATGTGGGCACTGCAAGGTTATGAATTACTTGGCAGAATATTTACTAACGGAGGGCTTACTTAGTAAAGAGCTTGCATTTTCCTCTTAAATCTCACTGCAAAACTTGTATTGAAGTGTACAGTGAGATATTGTGATGAATACTTACAACAAGGTCACACCTACCTTATCTGGAAACCTTTCATCTAAATTTGGAGGGAGCTTGGTTTGGGCATTGCTGGTTCTTGTAGGCATCAGACAGTGGCTCACAGAGACCATTGTATGAGTAATTTGAATGATTGGTACAAATGAACAGCTTATAAAATGTTTGATTGTTTATAAGCCACAGTGACTTTCAAAACATTGAGTATATTTTACATCTCCATTTTCTGTTACGTTAGCTCAGTGTGTGTCACAGAGTAATGCAAACCCCATCATTTAAAGCCTGATCTCGGTCTGCCTACTGTTTTCATAATTGAAATGCTCTCCTGAAGATTTCTGTAGGAATCTAGTAAAATAGCACCCAGAGTATTAAAAGGAACCTGCAAAACCATGTCTGTCTGTGTTCGAAAATGTGATCGAAAATGTCTTTCTCCTGACAGATTGAAACTCACAAGCTGTCCTTCCGCGAAACAGCCAAAGCCCGCACTGACCACGGAGCTGAGATCGTCTACAAATCACCCACTGCCTCTCCGGAAGGCTCCTCCCGTCGCCTTAGCAACGTTTCCTCCACTGGCAGCATCAACATGATAGATTCTCCGCAGCTCGCCACACTCGCTGACGAGGTCTCAGCTTCCCTGGCTAAGCAGGGCTTGTGAGCCCTCTCTGCTTCGTCTGGGAGAAATGTAACCTTTCCTTCCTTCCTTCCTTCCTTCCTTTCTTTTACCAGTCGCCTTTTACCGTACTTTTGCAGTTCAGTTTGGGGCATAAAATTTAGACAGGATTAAAAGTGCAGTACAGTAATTTAAAACCCTTCGATTTATCTATTGCCACACTTACATGGAAAAGTTAGATTACAACGTTCTTACACTTTGCATAAAAACTCGTTTTACCATACAAGTGCTCCTTTACACAGTAAATGCCAAAAAC